>NW_024351647.1:5905767-6063464 GCF_902729225.1 Pteropus medius | reverse complement strand
TGTGTGTGTGTCTTGGATTCGAATGCCCGAGCGCCTTGGAAGGCTGAGAGGGGTGTGCCTGTGGCCTTCTGAAGGCAGCGGGGAGAAACCGTGCAGTGAGGGTGTCTGTCCATTCGTAACGAAGTTTGCAACTCCCTGGACAGCCCTTTCTGCACGTTTCGAGAGCCCCTTCCCCTTCAAAATCCAATCAGTGCATTTCACCAAACCCTTCCATAGTTCCCTCTGTATCTCGGGAAGCTTCTGGCGCTCCCCATTCCATCTCCAATGCGGAGAGGGCACGTGGCATCAGAACACTTTCTCTCTGCCTACCCATCATTTCCTAAACTTATTCTGCATTTTAGAATGTCAGCTCTATGGACTCCAAAAGAGAAAGAGGGGAGAATATACAGTGGAACCCCTTCCACATCTTTGGGCTACTGACATTCCACTCAGCCTTAGGTCATTTTCTGTTGGATTAGTCCTTGCTAAAGCTGAGGGTACAGGGTGCCCCCTTCTGTCTGCTGGCCAGGAAGCTCCAGGGCAAGAGAAGCCTTCAAGAGAAGGAGCATTAGGTAGAGCCCCAGACCTAGGATTTAGAGTAACCCAGAAAATGTATGGGTGACAATTCCAGGATAATGGTAGCAGAGGACACTAGAAACCTCACCCAATTTTTACACCTTCTCTCTTGGTTCTGCCTTAAGACTTCTTTTCTGAGTTCCAGTCCCACATTTTCTACTGAACATCAGAAATGTGAAGGAAAATGTTTTTCCTTATATTGTACCCAACCTGCTTCCTTCCAGAGGCTGCTTCTTGGCCCTAGTGCCTCTTCTGAAGCCTGCCTACAATAAATCAAACTGTCTGCACATTGTGGTCCTCCACATAATGGAGGGCACCTGTCATGCTCACCTCCCTGACCCCCATCCAAGTCTTCTATTTTCCTGGCAAAAGATTCCTCTTCCCTTCGCCATCTCCTGTAGCATGGTTTTCAATACCTACATCCTCTTTAAAGGCCTTATAAGTATTCCAGTTTGTCTTCTTCCTCCTAAATTGTAGTACTCTCCCTCCCTTGTTTTGGACAGTCTGTAAATACAGCTTACCATTGGATAAGCTATGGAGCAGCACCAATGACACCTATTATGTTTACATTTAACTAAAATTTCTAAGGTTTTTTTTTTCCTTTCCCACATGAAGCACAAAAGTCAAATCTTCCCCCTTTTGGTTCATGTCCAAGTACTTAAGTATCAGCTTTAAAAAAATATATTTCTCCCTATTATAATTTATTTGATTAGTTTGTCTATACATGATCCTTTAAGATTTTTTTGAATCTAGATTATCCTGTCCAAAGTACTAATTGTCACTATTCTATGATATGACATACCTTTGGCATACCACTAAGACACCTTCTTGGGTTAGCTTTCATACTTTTGTTTGTGATTATTTAATAGGTAAATAACCTATGTAAGTCTATTATTTTGCAGCCCAAATTTCTTCTTGTTCGTGAGGAGGCTACAGATGCCTTTTTCACATACTTTACTGAAATGAAGGTGAACTGAGATACCGACCACCTGCTTTACCAGTCAAAAAACTCCACCACAAAGGGAAGCAGGGAAGGAGTGCTATAACACCATTAGCACATCCACTTGGATTCTTGGTGAGCCCTTTAGCGTGCTCAGAAACAGTCTAGGATTTACTTGGGAGCTCAGTCTATAGTTTCTCAGCCTATACTTTCGGCCTGTAGTTTGGAGAAAGTAGAGCATTTACCTCTGTGCGAAATCTTCTTCCATTTTTTATGATTTCTCAAAAATCCACTGATAATGATGCTGTAATCGGATGCTCAAATTACTTCACTACCTTAGGATTTAATTCATCCAGATCTGTAGATATAACATTGAATGTGACGGCTAAAGTCCTTATCATCAAAATAGTTGAAAGAAAAAGTGAGGAGAAGGGAAACTAGGATAAGACAGGTAAGTAAGTAGATAGATAGATTTCAGACATTGGGCTCTGATACGTGTTTTGTTATTAGTCATCCCATCAAGTCTGAGAGAGAATAAACTAGGATTAAGTTACTTGTCTAAATTTATATATCTGGTAAGTGGCAGAGATGGCATTCAAACTTGGAAGCCCAATATTTTTCAGTACTTTTTACATTATACCACCTTGCTTCTAGGGCAGCAAAGTGTAAAAACGTCAAATTCAAAACTGTATTTCTCCCCAAACCAGTTACTCTTTGTAGAGAGCCAGAAGACTCGGACCTGAAGTCTTAGAGAATACAGGAGCTACTATATAGTTTCAGCAGGAAAAAACAAACAAACAAAAAGCATCCTAGGTTTCTAAACCCCTGGAGAAAGCTATCAGCCATTACTAGGACTTTAGTAAAGTGCCCACACAGCAATAAAATACCTTTGGGATGCTCGAGTTGTTCAGAGCTAGCCCTGAAAATTGGCAGCATTTGAATGTTGGGGCACTGTGCTGCCGATATCAACAGCAGCTGGAAAGCATTTAATAACAACCCTAGGACTGTGGGGCTGAATTCGAATTTTAAAATTTTTATCTTTTCAGTACTGCTGTACCTTTTACATATATAATATTTAAAGGCCTGATAAAATCTGAAGCCTGATTATTGAAATAAAATTTGGTATTTATTTTCTCCTCTGACAGATTCTCAGATGAAGTATTGGTCCTGAGGATTTTCTCATAACAGGGCTTCCTATATGTTTTACCAGCAAGATTGATACAGCTTTAAAATACTGATGAAAAATGGCCATAGTCATATAATTCAGTATCTCATTTGCTCTGCTTTATTACTCATGGTGGCCAATTGCCCAAGTAGTAATAATGAGGCCAGGGTTGTGGATTCAATTCCCGGAGGGTTTGTTAGCTTCACTCTATTTGCTGGTCAAAGATCCTGGATCCCTTCACTCTGGACAAGAGCCTGATAAATCTTTGCTGGTCTAGCCATAGGGAAGGGAGACTCACATCTGGTGAATAAGCCCTACCATCCTTGGAGACACAGAAGCTAAGAGGCCACACTTGATAAGGATACCCTTCACCAGATTATTGGAGATATATTCCACTCTATACAAGAATGAATCTGTCTTCAATATCCATTTCAGCCTAACCTCCCAACTACAAGAGCCATCCATTTGCTGAAAATGGATTTCTCCAGTTAATTGTGTTCATAGCTTTGGTCTGCCTTGATTAAGGTTCTGCCTAGGGAAAGTATAAAAGGCAATGACAGAATAACTGTAGAGATGAGGGGGCTGACCTCTGCTAGTTGCCATCATTTTGATACATCACTATATATATACGTACTATCTATATATTGACTGAAGATTTATTTATTTTTCCATTAGCAAAAAAAAAAAAAAAAAGAAAAGAAAAGACAAGAAAAGAAAAAACACTTTTCTGTGCTTTTTCTTCAAGTATTTAAATTATGAAGTTCTTTTACTGGTGATAAAGCAAGAAAGTATTGTCACCAATTGAGCCTGTGGACAGAAATATTTCTTAAAAAGGACACCTGCTTTTAATTTGGTGTCATTTGGAAGGATGGCATACACACTTACAGAATCTTTTTTGATAATGTTAAGAAATGTTCATCATTAGTTTTCAAGATCTTTGCAATAAGCTACTAAGTTGATGGATTCCTTTGGCCCAAAGGTTTAGGAGCCATACCAAAAAGAGCCTTGACTTGAATTCCTTTCTTCATCAGGGAGGGGATAGGTGCAGGAAAATATTTTTATTTTCCTGATAATGTCTGTTTCATCTCTCATAAAAGCCAAAACATCACAAACGCTTACAGGCAAGGATCCACAGTTAAGGATACCTCTTGCAGCTGAACACATGAGAATGTCTTTTTTTCTGACACCTTAAAACTGGAAGATTACACAATAAGGTCAGTGTTAATATGGCATTCTGGTGAAAGGCTCCCAAAACTAAACCACTCAAAAAGGGGGCTCCCCAAAAGTCCCAGGGGATTTTTGACTGAGTCTTCGCAGAGATGGAGGTAAGCTGGGCACACCTGCAGAAATCTGGGAAGCAGATCCTCCCACCACTTATCAACCATTGAGCTGATTCATCTTTAAGGCATTTCCAGCTGGAACACATTGTTAAAGTAATAGATTAAGCCACCAACAGCTTTGGAGCTCATTTGCATTTGCCTCCGGGTCAACTTGTTTGACCTCAAACTTGTGCTGTGGCTATTGTGTAGCACAAACTTTGACTTTAGGCAGATGAAGATTTGAGTCCTGAGTAAAACTACAAGTTAAGGATTATATGACCCTAAGCAAGTGATTTAAACTCTCAGAGCCTATTTCATATTCTGGAAAATGGGGATGAAAATATCTACTTCTCTAGGTAATTTTAAGGATTAAATAATTTAATAATTAGAAAATGCTTAAATAATTTAATAATTAGAAAATGCTTAGCAGAATGTCTGTAAAAATGCTCAGTATGAGATCTTGAGGTATCTCTTGCAGCTCTGTCCCCCTCCTTCTCCTTTGTATAGGTTTCCAATGCCTGCCCTTGAGGTCTGTTTGTTCCATCCTCTCTTAAAGTTCTATTCTCATTTGACTTTTCTTGAGATCTTTACACACACGTAAAAAAGACACATTGTGTTTTGATTTCAGGAAACAATTTCCTGCCCCAATAAGCAAAACATTCCGGGCACTTCTAAGCTACGTGAACAGTAATGCTGGCTTTCAGCGTTTGTTTCCTAGGGAGTTTTGGTCTGAGCTGATATTTTATGAGAAAGGTATTCTGTTGCTATGGCATGTTGAAATTCTGGCTTCCTCTGGAAGTTGGGGATGTCATCACCTACCCCCTCAGGTTTTCCGTACGGCTTTATGAGATTGCGATCTAGCGGTTTATGAAACTACACTTAATCAGATAAGACTCACACTAAAATCAATGCCTTTGATTTCTAATTTCTGCATTTTAATTCTTCCTGCAGTTCAGTGGCACAGATTTATTGAAGCTGCTGCCAGGATCAATTTGCTCTGACCTGCTACAGTTTTAATAGTTCCTGCTGAAATAGGCGGGCACACAGTGGGAAGGAGATGAATGGAGTTTTGTGTCATTTATTTCAGATACCAGGGTAAGACCTACATTTCGGTAGGCAAAAATATAGGTAAATAACTTTATTCTGGCTCTACAGTAATGTTTCTACGGCCCACCCCTGGGTTCAATTTGTTTCTGCAGCCTCTTTTGAGCAGATCTTATTTCCAGTATCTTCGAGCTGGTGAAAAGTCCTTTAAAATGATTCAAGGAATTTAACAAAGCAAATCTTTTTTGTCTATAAGGAGGCACATTTTTCTGTTGGCATTCAGAGCTCCAGTGTCCTGGGATGCGAGCTCCACTTTTGAAATTCCTTCCCAATGTCACTGCTGCTGACAAGTATGGCAGGATGCTCCCAGGCTCTAATAAGAGCTGGAGAGACAGGCAGTGCTGCTGGGTGACTCCTGTTGCTCTCATCTAAGATCCAGAAAAAAAAAAAGACGGATTTTAAACTCTACCTGCCACATTCAATGTAGAATTGGAGAGGAAATAAGCATTCTAGTCCAGCAGTAGGTCCATAGACCAATAAAAATCTAGAGAAAATTTTCAGCAGTATCATGAAGTTGCCAGCTTTTTTTGTTGCTATTAAGGCACATTAAAAATCCAACTGCTGATGCCTATTGTTTTTTAAAAGGACATTTTAGCATAACAGTAGAAAGAACAAACCTTAGAATTGAAAATAAATAAATCTGACTTTATGAAGAACTCACTACAAAATCTCTCTCTCCCCCTCTTTTCCCATCCCCCCCATTCTTCCTTCCTTCCTTCCTTCCTCCTTTCCTTCCTTCCTTCCATCCTTCCTTCCTTCCATCCTTCCTTTGCTACAAAGGAAATTAAAATATCTTCAGAGACCAGCACTGGTTTGAGAATCATTAAAAAGTGAATCTCCTCATTCTAAGATGAGGAAACTGAAGTTCTCTGAGGTGAACTGAATTGAGAGCTGAGACTAGAGCCCAGATCTCCTGGCTCCTTGGCTAGTATTTATTTTCTCTGTCTTCTTTGTAATGGAATTCAGGGTAATGGCCCAGAGGTATAGCAAGACCCTAGATTGTCTTCTTAATCATCAAAGACAATTATTTTGTCTTCTATAACATTGTCATGTTAAGTGAATTTGCTATGTTCTAATTCTTTTTAAACAAACAATACATATGTGGGAATTCTCTAGTGGCTAGCTAGAGCCCTGGTTTCTAAGCGATTATTTACTATTCCTTAAAACTGATAACAATGATAACAGACAAATTCAGAAAGTAAATATTGAGGTCAACCTTAAAGATTCCTCAACTAAACACTTATTATACATTAAAACAGTGCATTGAGGAAGTTTTGGGATTGGTGGAGCCCATATTTTGGGGGTAGTTCTAGAATAGCCTTTACAAAAGCAAAGAATCAGTTTACTAAATTGCATGACCTACACACCACTTTTCTCATTTTCCATACCCTCCCTCTTCTCAGTTTCTAACTCAATGTTCTTCTAGTCACTGGCCTCGAAAGTTAAGAGACATCCTAAGCAAGACATTTTAATTTTGGTCCTCGTTCTCCAACTTGACCCTTGCAGTATTTGGCCCTGTTGATTAGTTACTATTTCTTGGAACTACTCTCCATTCTTGGGGTTCATATCATGGCACTATTCTGGTTCTCCTTCTGTGTTTCCTTTGATGACTCCTGTTCTTTATCCTGACATCAGAAATAGGCATTCACCAAGATTCCATCCTTGAACTTCCTTTTTTCTCGTAAACTCAAGTCTTATCCTCTTCTTTGACTTCAGCCACAACTACCTCTATGCAGAGATCTTTATTGCCAACTCTTCCAAGTTCCAAACTCACTTTTCTAACTACATGCTGAATGTTTCCACATGAGTGTATCACCATTTCTTCAAACACAACATGATTAAAACAAAATTCATTCCATAAGTAAGGGCCCACCCACTAACTCCTCTTTTCTACACCAACTGGCTTCTCCTCCTCCCAACATCTCTATCTCTATCTCTGATCCCACCATCTTTAGAGGAACAATTAGTAGAATGAAGGCCTTCTTCCTCCAGTGACACTGGCAAGGGAACCAGCAGAAATGAGTCAAGATATGAGGACATGCTGTTTCTCCCTGTTGCACTATCCCTGCTCTGGCCACCATAAGAGAGTTCGGTGTGTAAGAAACAAAAGTAATGCTTCCAATAGTTACCTTCAAATCATAGACTAAGGTCATCTAGACTTAAAACATTTCAAAGGAAAGACAAGATTCAGGAGTTAATGAGAGAAAATGAGCCTTGCCAAGGACTTCTGGAGGAAGCTATGATTGTTATTCAATGGGCAGGGTATCTGCCTGGATCAGCAAATTCCAAAGTCTCTTCATTATGGAAACTTATGCTTTGAATCTGGCATCAACACATATTAGCTTTGTGAACTCAGATAAGACACCTAAACTTTCCTTGCCTCAATTTCTTTATTTGCAAACCAAAATAAAATCAAAAAAAATGTTAATAGGGTGATTAAAGAATACAAGTAGTCAATATATGTAAAGCTTTTAAAAATAGTGATTGGTAATGAATAGATGCTAAGTTAAGGTCTAGTTTTCTAGAAGCAGACCCTGAGACAAAATTTTGGGAGATGATCCCAGGAAATACCTATAAGGAAATGAGACAGGGAAGGGAAAGAAGTCAGTTAGGAGCAAGTTATGGAAACAATTACCACTGTGAAGAAATGAAGCCTAATTTCTATGGGGAACTCTAGGAGTCAGTAGGAACACCCACTTCTGAGTCACCCCCTAGCAGGACAAGAAAGCTGAAATATTTATATACTATCTCCAGACAGTCAGTGGTTAAAGGCTGCTCCTAGGGTTGTGAAATCATTGGCACTACCACCTCCTCTGGCTGCCAGAGAAAGCCCTCAGGCAGCTGAAAACTGAGCTGGCAAGTACCGTACAATGGTGGGGCCCATGGAGATACAGGACGACATTTATCTATTAGCATGCTCAATAAATATGCCACTGTCATCATCACAACTGAAGTCCAAAGGCAAAACAGATAAAAACCAAGCTCTTCTGGCCAAAGCTGGTGGGCATGTGTAGGGGTGATGAGCCCAAGATTTGGCTGGGAACCCGGTTCTTTCATCCCAGGTGACGACATACCTGAGTCATCTCTATAGACTTAGAGATCCCCAGAGCAGTTTGTAGAACACAGTTTGTGGTGTCTAGTTAATCATCGGAGTGATGCAAAGAAGGTAGAAATCCATTTCCTGTTCTCAAGGAACTGTAACTTAGTGTCAGAGATAAAATATAAACATAGTACAGTAAGGTACTCAGCAATGGAAGTGAGAACTTGCCAGTGAGCAGAGCAGAAGTTGTTTGGAGGGGTAAGACTGCTGCTGGCTGTGCCAGTCAGAATGGGCTCCACTGAGTTAATAGGATTAGTTCAGCCCTAGAGAATAATTAGTTTTTGATTACAAAAACAGAGCCAGGGTAGAATTTCCAGGAAGTAAAGCTCTCCTGATCTAGAGTACTAGCTTTCAACTTTGAAAGCCTGGGAACTGGGGCTGCTGCTTAACACAGTCTCTCAGTTCTCCCAAAATAGGCAAAGTGCTTTATGCTGGGGTGCTGTCCTTCTCGCTAAACCATTCCCAGAGGCAGATCGAGCTTTCAGTCTCTCTCTGACATTGTACTGATCTTCCATCTTAAACATTATCTCTCATACCATAAGAGCTATCAACAATCCTGTATGTAGGCATTTTTATCACCATTTTATAGATGAGGAGATGGAGAGTAAGGGGTAAGGAATCTCTCTAGAGTTGCACAGCTAAACTTGGATTTGCACCCTAGTGTATCTGATTTCAAAGCCAGACCAAGTAACTATGCTTTAATGCTTCCAGTTCAAGCAAAGAGAAAAAAAAGAACTCTTCGTTCCTTTAAATTTGGGATAGTCAAGTTAGAACCTGCGGATTGATCCGAAGCACTTGTATTTATAGGTTTAGTCTCCTTTAGTATCAACACAGCCATGGGGACTCCTTCTAAGGCTATATCCATCCCAGCAGCTACTACACACTTACAGAAAACAAATTCAGAAGGGTCAAAAAAGAATAGATTGAAATTAATTTGAGTGACAGTTCCTGCCCTTGGTCCACAGATTTATGGCATTCTTGGATCTCTAGGAGTGAAAGAATTCCTTGAGATCTGAGTTCAGCTCCATTTCTGCAAAAATTGCAAGGCTTATTCAGCTAGTACTTAACATTCCAACTGATACTTTTTGACAGTTTATCTTTTAATCAAAGGTACTTCTTACCTTAAGCTTTTTGCTATGTGATGTTAAAGACATCATCATTCAGATATTGGTTCATCCATTCATTTCTAATAAGACAGATTAGAAAAGTAGAGAGGGTAAAATATTATCCTTCATTTATAGATAAGGAAAAGGAGATGACCAATAATGAATGACTTGTTCATTTGGTCTTCCACTTTTGCAGACATCCCCCTCCTCCTGCGCCTGTCAACATTCCCAGAGGAAGAGGTTCTGTGAGATTTTGGAGTAGATCACAGGCAGGGCAGATGCAGGCTCTGCTCGATATTGTATTTAAGCAATAGCTCACCAATCTCTGAGGCCAGATGTCTTCTCCATTGTTTCTGCAGATAACTCTATGACTGGGCACTGAAAATCCTTGGGTAAAATAGCACCACAAAGAAGGAGATCAAAGATGAAAAGAAAGCGATGGAAGACATTTCCCAAATACTTCAGAAATAGTTTAGAATATTCTGGGCTCAGTGAAGCACTGGGTGCTTGGGGACCACTTGTGTATGTGGACATGCCATTTCAAATTTAGAAGTGCATGAAGCTAGCAGGAGCTTGGGAAGTTAATGTTGACAATTTAAGGCTAACTCCCTCCAGGGCAGTGATTAGTTTTAATTGCCTGGCGGTGACATTGTGTTTCATTGTGTTTCTCTAGAAGTATATACACGGTGATCCTTCCCTAAACTTTTAATGATGATGATGGTAATTATAGTAGTAGTATTTAACAGCAGCAGGCTAACATTTACTATGCATTTATTGTATGTCAGGTACTATCCATTTATATATGTATATGTGTATGTACATGTATGTGTATATACATGTATATACATATACACGTATACATATATATTAAATCATTTAGTTCTACAATAACCCTATCAGTGTTATTAATATTGTCTACATTTGAAGATGATTCAGCTAAGGCAAAGAATTCAAGTTACTTGCCTGTGGTCACATAGTTAATAAGCGGCAGGATTTAAATTTAGGCAGTCTGTATTAGTTATCTATTGCCATATAACAAATTACCCCAAAACTTATTATCTCATAGTTTCTGTGGGTAGGGAATCTGAGTGTAGCTTAGCTGGGTCTTCGGAGTCAGGATCTCTCACAGGGCTGCATTCAAGGTGTCAAGAAGGGCTGGTCACATCAAGACCTGATTGGGGAAAGATCCACTTCCACCATCTCTCACATGTCTATTGACAGGATTCAGTTCTTTGTGAATTGTTGCACTAAGGGCCTCAGCTTCTCTCTGACTGTTGGCCAAAGGCTGCCTTCAATTCTTCGTCATATGGGCTATTCCATAGGGAATCTTACAACATGACAGTTTGCTTCATTAGAACACATAAGCACAAAGATTCAGAGAGGGGGAGAGAGAGCGAGCAAGATGGAAGTCACAGTCTTTTGAAACCTAATCTCAGAAGTGATATCCCATCACTCTGCCATATTCTATTCATTAAAAGTGATTCACTAGGTCCAACCCACAGTCAAAGAGAAGGGATAATACAGAAGTCATGAATACCAGAGGACAGGATCTCTTTGGGCCACCTTAATGGATGCCTGACTCCCCCAGAGCCTGACTAGACCCTAAGGCCTTGACCATGTGAGAAGAGAGGCCACACATTTTCCCTATGTTTAAATTCAGAAGAACCAAAACTATCTTAAGGAAGAGTGTAGGGATGGGGAAGTTCTAGCCCAGAGGGCAGCTCCAGCCAGGATCTAAAGTTAATAAGTCTCAGGTCACTTGAGCCTTGAGAATTTTATTTCCCTACCCAGGAAACTCTGATAGCTATATGCCCTGTAGCTCAGAGTAAGGAAAATGAAGAGATGCAAATAATGATTATTTCCCTAGTTCCTACTTTAACGTTAGTGATGAGAGCATTTTAACTCAGAAACAATCACTCTTCCCTCTTCCTCTCTCTTCTAGTTCTTTGTTTTTCCCTCTATAATTTTGTTTGTGTAGAAGTACATCTCTGTAGCAATTTCTCTGCTTTCATTCTGTGTCTCTCCTCCATTCCCCTTCTACCTGACCAGCTTTCTCTTCCTATTTTCTTGCTCTGTATTTTTCTTTGTTCTTTATCCTTCTTAGTCCCTAGGTTATTTTAAATTTTAAGTTCTAAAAAGTTTTGGAGAAGGAAGTAGATCAGACAAATTCACAAAAAGATGGTGTGATGGTTTTATATGTCAACTTAACTAGGCGATAATACTCAGTAATTTCATCAAACACTATTCCAGGTGTTGTTGTGAAGGTATTTCGTAGATTAAGATCTACAATCAGTTGACTTTAGGTAAAGGAGATTATCCTGGATAATCTGAGCGGTCCTGATCCAGTCAACTGAAACTATGATTTCCTTGCAGAAGAAGTTTTGCGTGTGGACTGTGATATCAGCTCCTGCTCCAGAGTTTCCAGGCTTTCTTATCCCGATGACTTGCCATATGAATTTAGGAATTGCCTAGCCCGCAGTCTCATAAGTCAAGTCCTTTCAATAACTTTGTATATATACGTATTTATGTGTGTGTGTATGTGTGTGTATCTATATCTATATCTATATCTATATCTATATCTATATCATCTATATCTATATCTATATCTATATCTATATCTATATCTATATCTATATCTATATCTATATCTATATCTATATCTATATCTATATCTATGGATATATATCTAGATCTAGATTTAGCAGAAGCTTAGTTAAATTAATGTTGAAAATTTAGAGCTAACTCCCAAAGGGGCAGCAATTAATCTTAATTGCCTGGTGGTGACATTGTGATTTAGATCTAGATCCAGATAAACAAACAAACAAATAACCTTGTGATTCTGTTTCCCTGGTGGAACCCTGAATGAAAGGTGGGAATGTCCAATAGTTCTGACAATGGTTGGGAGAGGGAGGCATACTTTCATTTTAAAATAATTAAATAATTTTAAGAAGTGAGTTTTCAGAGGTACTTTTTTCCCCCCAGATGAGAATTCTGAAGGTCCCTCAAATTATGCCATGCTGGCTACTTCCACTTTGGACTGAATTAGTTCTTGATAATATCCTCTTCAGATTTTTTTTAGCCATTCTTTTTTGTCCCATCAAAATTTATTTTGTCATGTTTTCCATTCTCCAGGGAACTACTTGCTAATAAATTTTTCTATTTTTCTGTTTTATTCACATTTAAGTTCAGAGCTCTGAGTCTTATACATTTCTGCCATTTAAAAAGGTTTATTTAAAAATAATTAATAAATTTCATTTAAGTAGAAGCATTTAATGTCTTAACGATAAGACTAATGATAAGGGCAGGAGCACCCTGTCATGCTTCTCAAATCCTATCACTCAGGTAACTGCCTAACTGGCCACTCGTAGTCACATTACCCTTCTGTATCTGTTCCCATATGTGGTCCTAGGCCTAGGCCATTAAGCCAAGCAAGCTGCCTATGCCCAAACTCTACGTAAAGATCACTGGTCTCCAGGTATGGTCTAAGGACCCCCAGAGGTCCCCAAAATACTTTCAGAGGGTTTGATAAATCCTCCTTTTCCAGTTACATATCTGTGTGAGGCTGTATTTTCTTCATATTCTTCAATCAAAATAATAAATCCCAACAGATTATAGATGAAGAAGCAGAAATGAAAATCATGCTCTCTTTTATTAAGTCATCCATTAAAGACAATTTTTTTAAAAAGTAAAACAATGCCGTTTTTCTCACTAATATTTTGGGAAAATGCAGTTATTTTTATAAAATATGTTACATGCAATGAGTTTATTATTGTTATTTTAAAATAAATTAATAAATATTTTTAAAAATTTATCTGCTTTAATTTTAAATATGATAAATGCCATTAGATATAACACACACACACACACACACACACACACACACAAAGCTCTTTGTGTTCTCAAGAATTTTTAACCTTGAAAAACTGCTGCTGTAAATTATTGATTATATTTCTGCTGGACCAGGAAGCACAGTGTACTCCTAGGGGTGACTGGCTGGCTCCAGGAATTAGGAACAATTTAGAGTGGCATGGAGCCTCGAGTCTGTCCATTTTGCTAATGTCCAAATCTACATCAGAGGCTATGTTTCACATTTCGTCTTTATTTTCAACAGAGCCCAGCAGGGTATGAGCACACAACACACACTCTATAAAATGTACTGATTGATTTTTGTTGATCTTCAATTGTGCAGAATGTATTAATTTAGAATGAGATATCTGCCATAAGGCTCAAGAAGCTTAATGTCAACCTTGAGGGCTAAAACCTGAACAATTTGAGAGACTCACCCTTCCTTTGCTTATTGCAGCGATGGGGTGGAGGATAGAGATAGGAGAAATGTCCAGTCACCACTCAAGGAGCCAGAACTGACCTCTCCAGCCTGGAGCCTTTCTTTAGTCCATGGAGTCACAGGGTCCAGCAGATTTTTGAAGTTTTCCTTTGGCTAGAGTAACTGGTAGGACATGATGTCTATTTTTACAGCATGGGATCTTAGGTGAACTATATATGAGTGATTGGTGATATAAACCCAAGGTATACTGCTTGTATGCATGCTCCATTTTAGTACAGTTTTTAAGTCCAGACTAGAGTATGGTTGCAAGTGCTGAGTCAAAGCTTATCTTACTGGCTGTGAGATCTTGAGCAAATATGTTACACTCTACCAGCCTTAGTTTCTCTATCTATCTGTAAAATAAGAATAACAGTAATATTACCTAAAAAGGCTGTAGTGAAAATTGAATGATTAATGTATGCCAAGTGCTTAGCACAGATGTCTGGCACAGCAAAAAGACCTAAAAAAATGTTAACTATTACTACTATTATATATCTAATATTTCTTGTGTTAGGAAGAGTAGAGGATTTGGAAAATAGACTTTCTGCTCTTATTTGGCAATTAATATTTAATATGCTAAGCCCTAGAGGGACCAATTGTTTCCCACAGTGCTTGCTGAGAACGGGAAAGGAAAAAACAGGTCTCGTCTTGCTTCTTTTTTCATTCTGACCAAAAGCCCAAAGATTGAGGAAAAGAGAAGGAAGAGGAGGAGGAGGAAAACAGCTACTCATTGACTAAAGAAAATGTGCTTCCACTTTGACCTTCTGCTGTGTGTGAGTTTGCGACAATCCCTTCGATCCGACAAGATCCTGTTTGTTTTTGAACAGGAGCTTCTGCAGAAGCAGAAGGAGAGAGCATTGACCAGGCAACATGTTTGTTTGGTCCTTGGAATGCTGATTAAATCTCAGGGCAGAGGTTTTCAGGTTCGGAGCCAGGAAAACATACCCCTCAATGCCCACATATTTGCAGTGTGACACAGGGCTTGGAAGCCCATCACACAGACTGTAGTGGCCATCTGATTTGTTTTCCAGGAAAGATTGTCTTCATGAGATATTATTAGGGATGAATGCTGAGTGATGTGAACCAAAGACAGCAGCCACCTAACTTCAAAGGCTCCTCCCCTCCCAGGCCCCTGCCCAAAAAAAAGATCTTTCAGCAGAGAGGGAACTGTGACTTGTCAGGATCAAAGAACTGATTTTAGACAATGACATGCTGCTCTTAGGAGACCTGGAGATGGGAATGGGAACTGCTTTTGTGTTCTGCTGAAGGATTAGAAAGCAGCATTAATTCAGACTAAATAACTGGCTCTGGTGGGTGTGTTTGAATTAAAACCAAAGTAAACAAGAAAACACCTACCACTTCACCAATGATGTACTGGGATCCACAAGAGGCAAACTAATGTAAGGGGTTGGGACAAGAGGGTGCTGAAAATGAAAGCAATTAATCTACTCGTTTTCAAAACGGGCATCAAAATAATAAAAGTTGGAAAATAGCAATGCTGGATAATGTCTGAAAAGAAGCCAAAAATAATGCATATAATTTCACTGGAAATGTAAAAGGCCAAGGAGAGAATATAACAAAACTTTTTCCATGACAACTGGACAAAGGAGGGGGAAGTGGGTTTCTATTCCACTGTTAAGAATTCAGGTTAGATTGTGAGAACTCTGTTGCTGTAGGAACGATGGAGAGGGGAACAGAGAAGGTAAAGGAACAAATACCTCAGTGAATCTTTAAAACAGGAGGGGTCTCTATATGTTAGGAGTGGCTCAGGGCCACCTTTCATTAGGCAGTGAATAGAAATATTACGATGCATTATTTTCTACATTATTACCTCAGACAGCAAGGAGGCAATTGCGGGAATTTAAAATAACCAAGACAAGAAATAAAAAGATAAGTAGCAAACAGTAAATAAGTCTTTAGTGAATGAAAAAAAAATTTTTTTTTTGGAAACAAGGAAGTATAAATAAGAAAAATTAGAAGATTGTGGGCATGTGTGTGCTCATTTTAATTTTCCAAGTGTTTGCTCTTGTTTGTGATATTCTTTTCTTAACAGTTTGGGGCTCACTCCACATTCTCAGCCACCCTCCCCAGGAATCACACATCCACATAATTAGGTTAGGTTGCCCTCTGGTGGCATAGAGCTAATCTAGCGTCTGATAAAGCTTATGTATCCCCTGCTATCCCTCCAATTCCACTTCAATGTTCTCGTAAATAGCATTTTCATACGTAGCAAATACAAACTCACCATTTTTACAGAATGAAGAAACAATGAATACCAATTTATAATTTCTGTTTAATTTCTTGTAAAGAATTCAGAAAGCAATTTGGGATCCTAAAGGACCAATAATGATAATCATTGTAATATTATATCAAAAGGGATGTTATTAATAGGGATTCAGTGGTACTGAGATCGATAGAATGTCTGATAAATAAGCATTCACTATTGATGGCAAATAAAACACTCTGGTTTATAAAGTGATGTTTACAGCCAAAACAACTTCCATAAACCTATTTGAAATGAAACCGAAAAGAAAAAAAAAATGCCAACAATTATGGAAAATATCCAGGAGATAAGAAAAAAATTAATAACTAAATTTCAATAATTGTTCAAGCGACACATTTAATCAACAAACAGCATTCTAGTTCTGAAACTCTTGCTATCTAGCTCTGTGTTCCTGAATTTCATTAGATACTCCGATAGTCTTAAAATAAATTTTCTGTTTTTTTCTTAAAATACCTCCAATATTACTTGTAACCCAAATATTAACCAAATTAATATTAACTCAATATTAATACTCTCTAGGAGACAGCAATCAGAATAGGCCCAATAATATGTGCATACACATTATAAAGACAATCAAAAACAATAAATGCATGAAGAAGATTTCTTCGGACTGTTTGGAAGACACTGGGAAATACGACAGAAGTGAGCATCAGGTTGACATATTATGCACACAGCTACAAGGAGAGAACGTGACATTTAATCTCAAGCTCAGATTTTGGAGGAAGAAGCTGTGATGACTCCAGCGTTGGTCAGAGGGCAAATCAAGTCTATACACCTGTAGCTGTGAATAGGGTGACTAGGATGGGACTGGCACTGAGACAAATAACTCAATAGATGTCCACTACAAGGGCAAACTCGTATAAGTCTTAAAAAAATAAATAATCTCTTGATTTGATCCTCGATAAGTGTATTTATGCTGCTGCTGCTTTTTTGTAATTAATAACGAAGTGGATTTTTTATTTATCTCATTGAATTTAGGTAGTAAAACCTAAGCTATATTATTCAGTTAACGTATTCTAACCTATGCCACAAAAAGGCTTTATGACTCTATAAAGATTTACTGCAAGGAATATGGCACACTAAAAAAAAAAATCTTTTAGATGAAAATGCATCTGAGCCTAAAATGTCTGCTATAAAACCCTATAATTTGAAAAAAAAAAAAGTCAAATTTTAATGGAAGGATTTGAGATAGGAGCAAAGATCACTGATGAAGTACTCTACTACTATGTTTTTGCCTAACGGTTTTATGTTTCCAGTGTCTTACATTAGCTATTTCCTCTAATATTCAGGGAGAAGGACTGTTAGTTTATGTCAATCTTATTAATTAGGGGAAAAAATCTGAGAGATTTCTCAAGGTCACAGAAACACCCTGGAAGAGTACACATGGTTCTTGTTTAATCTATCCATTTGTCTATCCATCCATCCATCCATCCACACACCCACTCGCTGATACATCAGACAGCTATTGAGCAAATTCGTATATTATGTATGTATCTTTTTAAGGTTAGCAAAAGTGAATAAGATAAAATATCCCTGTATTCAAGGAGCTTGCAATATAGTGAGACCGATGAGACAATTGCGTTTATAAATATAGAAAATAGGCTGAAATGGTGCTTTAGAAATCCACAGGATTGAAATTTTAGAAGCTAAAGAGACCTTAAAAATTATGCAGTCCAACTTCTCTCATAGTGCACACTATAGAATATTTGGTATCCGGGGTCATTTCATAACATATATTAAGAGTGTTAAGAAATGACCCTAGAGATGTGTGTGTGTGTGTGTGTGTGTATGTGTTTGTGTGTGTGTGTGTGTGTCCTATGAAAACAGCCCATTTTGCATTTCAACACTTTTCACCGAGAATACATTCTTCCTGATACTAAGCAAACAAAAATCTTCACTTAATTTAATCTTTTCTTAGAAAGCTATGCTAACAATGTCTAAAAAGTTTTTTTCCGTGATAGATATTCTAACAATGAACTTATCTCCCCTTAGGTTGTCTGTTTTCCAGGAGAAGGCCTGAAAATCTTTCTGCTTTCTGGGTTGCCTCCCCGGGAAGAACTAAATTTGCGTTGTCCTTAATGTGAAGCCCAAAATGGATCTGATCTATTTCCAGTGTAATGGGGCCATTTCATCTCATGGTATTTGTTATACTTCTACTATTGAATTATACAAAAGCATGTGCTTTTGTAACAACTGTGGCACACTGACGACTTATATTATTCTTCAAGTCATCTAAAGTCCGAGATCTTGCTGCTGCAGCCATCATCCCGGCCAAGGTAAGTGGGTGTGTTGTGGAGGGGAGAGGGGTGAGGGAGGGCTAGTTAAAGAAATGCCTCTTCCACTAACTAGGACTCAAGAGCAGAATCTGGGCGTGTGGACAAAGGAGTGAACAAGGCTGGCCCTTGACTTGGATTTGGGGTACTAGACTAAGGAGAAAATTTAAAAAGGAGTCCTGGATCAGGACAGGCCAGAAAGCAAAGAGAAAGTTAGAAATTTAACATCTTATGAGCAAGTCAAGATAAAAATCAAGATACTTAGTGAAATCGCTTCAATAACGATACGTGCAAGGATGAACACAGGTTTCAGAGGCAGAATCCAGAAAGAAATTTGAGGCGATTTTAGGTTTTCCATGCGTAAACCCAGAGAAGATGAGAAAGCTCTTAAGAGCACCAAGCCGGTTCTCACACCTTCACTTGATCAACATTTACTATGTGCCTTGCCCTGGGCTAAGCACTATGTATAACTGATGAAGAAGATGATCTCAGAGTTCTCACAGCCTTTTTTGGGAGATGGACACAGGCCATCTACCTACCTCATAATGTGGTCATTACAGTGACATGGAAACACATAGGGGCCACAGAAAAAGAGCAAGACTTCTGAGGGAGGTGATCGTCTGAGTCTTACGGGATGTGGAGGAGTTGGGCAGATGAAAGGAATGGGGAAGGACTTTCCAGATGGAAGAGAAAAGTCAAGTGAAAGACCTAGAGTATGAGAAACAGTATGATGTGAAAAGGAACCACTTGTAGTTCTTTATATCTGGAGTGTCAAGTGTAAATCACTATAAGTCAGACTTTTCCTTTCACCGTACTTGAGAAGTTACATTTAGAACCTAAAACAAAGAAGTTACATTTATTAATTTTAATATTGATATTATTTGTTTTGCCCTTTCATAGTAGTCTTAGAATATTCTTAAAGTATCAAAGGTCTATATTCGTTATTTCCCTGGGCTATAGATCATCTGAAAATTTGATGAACATTCTTTCTCTAGCTTTACTCTAGTCCTTGATTTATAAAAAAAAGTAGAACGGTGTTAAGTCCAGAGCCCTTCGGTATTCTCTGCCAAACTGACACTGGCTCAGTAATCAACAGCCCACACATATGGTTGTTTAATTAGCTAATGCTCTGCAGTAATGAGAGATAGCATGGCAATCTATGGCCAGGAATGGCAGGTTAGGATAATTTGCAAAGTATCCAGATATAAAAATGCACCTGCCAAAGGGGAGGCCAGGCGTCAAAAGACAGACCTACATGTCAGTGCTAAAGGGAACCCAGTACAACAGTCAGTAGCCAATATCTGGAAATTTTGGTGGCAGACAATAAGCAAGTAGTCAACTGGGGAAAGCAGAGAATGAGGATTATACAACCTAGTGAGCTTAGTCCAAAAGGTGAGTGGGGTAGAGCGATTGGGCAGATATTTGGAAATTTGGGGTGGGGGGGGTGCATTTAGCATCGGGAAAAAAGTCTATTATCTAGAATAATCCCAGCTACTAGTCGAGTTCATGGGCAGGACTCCAATTCCTAGGCGAAGATGTAGTAAGATCAAAGCATGGTCCTGGAGATAAAAGAGGCCCGAGAATGTAACAAAGATTAGTATCGAGACATAGAAAGCCAGTAAGTACTGGATCTAGTTATCAGAACTTGAGTATCAAATAAGGACTTGGTTTCAGAAGCAAGGCAGCAGACTTGAAATGCAACACAGAGTCGGAGATGGATTGACCACAAATGTGACCTGGGCTGGACCACCTGATAACCTCTTGCTTAGAGACAGAATAAGGCTGAGCATGCGTGGGAGGGATCAGTGACCCCAGGTTTAGGAAAGGGTAGGCTCTAGAACCAGGAATATATATGTCAATAGTAATAAGCAGCTCATATTTCTATACTGGGTTCACACTGTAAGACTTGGTCACATGCCTTGCTCAGTTGGAGATATCTCTATTATTTCCCTGAGCCTTAAGTCTTATATAATCTGATCACAAAAGGGAATGAGATTCTGCTGATGTGGCTTGCCTTCACTGTGAGAAGCTGGCTTCTAGTGATTACTGCTTGCTTATTTTAAGTGTTCATAGACTTGTCTTTCATAATCTGTCTTAATTTTGCTGGGAATCAACATAAAACTCTAAACAAAGCCAAGAGAAGTTAAATAAAGGATGAGGATGATTCCATGACTTGGGAGAAAATACAGGAAGTTTCAGGCGGTATTTGCATGTATGCTTGAAAGGTGAAGAGAAGTAGGTATCAATTGGTGGAATGGGAGTAGAGAGAATGATCCAGTGTGAAAGAACATCTTAACAACAGTTATAGGGGGATCACTTCGTAAGTTATATAAATATCTAACTATGTCAACTATAATTGAATAAAAATTTTTTTAAAAAAGAACGGTCAGCGATGATAGTTCACTATGTAGTCTAGTTCGGCTGAGGAAGAAAATGTAAGACTGAAGAGAGGAATAGAGTTAGATCCTTGAAGCCAGAGAATATGAACTTTGCTGAGGATGTAATGAGCAGAAACTGAAGGCATTTTCCTGGCCAGAGTGGAGTTTTAAAAAGAGTGATGTAAATAGTGAGAAAGCATCAAACCAACTCCAAATCTAGGGCACTCTATAAAATTACTGGCCTGTATTAATGCCATGAGAGATAAAGAATGACTGAGAAACTATTCTAAAGTAAAGGAAGCTAAATGAACAACTAATTGCAACATTTGATTTGTTTTTGGTTTTTGTTGTTGTTGTTGTTGTTGTTGTTTAGTTCTAAGAATATTATTGGATTGACTGGAAAAATCTGAATAAGGTTTATAGATTAGAAAATACTATTATGTTACTGTAATTCTAGATTTTGTTAATTGCATTATGGTTATGTATGAGAATGTTCTTATTTTTCAGAAACGTACACTGCAGCATTTAGAAAAGAATTGCAACCAGCCAGAAAAGAATTGCATCAATTCCCAAATGAAAAGAGAGCTGAATGCTTAAAGGTACAAAAGCAATCCCCACAGTAGGAAGATAAACTTTCCAAACAGAACAGGTTCTGGGCTGGACCAACCATCTCTGTCAGAAACACAGCCCTCTCGAGAAGCTTACATTTTAACCAGCTGTGTGACTTTATCAGGTTACTCACATGACCAGGCTCAACAGGAAAGGTCCCTGGCGAGCAGAGCTCGCTGGTACCCTCTTGACTGCACTTTCATATCGTGAAGTGTTAGACCACTCTCTTCACTGTTCCTAACAAGTCTCTTCACAACTTTTGTGGTACAATGTAATATTTGAGCACAGTTCTTCCTTCCCTCTTTTGTTCACCAAGTGGACTTCCCCACACAATGACCCTAGACTGGGCCATGGGGAGGAAATGACATGTGCAAGTTCTGAGCAGAAGCATCACCTGTTCCTGCTTCTGCTCTTGCCCTCCTGTACTCTGCCAGAATCACATGCCATAACTAATGGTGCCTCTTTCAGCCTGCTCCATGTGGACCCAAACCCTGGACCCAACTCTAGACAAGCGCAGCCAAATCCAGCAAAGCCAAGCAGAGACACAGGTAGCCTAAGAGACATATGATGGAGAAATAAGTTTGTTCTTGTAACCATTGAATTTTGTTTTTGTTGTTGTTGTTGTCGCATAGCATAATCACATCAAAAAGTGATGAGTAACTACCAGTTTCCTGTCCATTTGGTTTGCAGCTTTTCACCCACCACTTGGGTCTGATGCTTATAAAGCTATCTTTGGAACTGAACTCTGGCTCTTCTTGCCTCTCTGGCCTCCCCCTATGAATCACCCTTGTTCTGCAGATCGTATGGTTTCTGGTAACCCCCCTTACAAGTCTGGCCCATCATAGCTTTACCCAAGCACTTGCATCCCTGCTGAATACCTACAGGCCCACAGAAAAGAAAATAGACATGAGATGACTGGGCTGTATTCAGAACACAAAGTTCTTCACCTATATGAAATTCAGGTATTTAGAAAGCTTTCCTCTTTAGAATACGGCTGCAACAGAGTGGAAAATGATTGAGAATAGTGAAAATTATAAATGCTCCCAAAGTTCACGCCCCAAAGCAGAAATGTATTATCCAGAGGAAACTTCCTCACTCAAAAAACATGGTCATAAAGTTTTCAAGCCACAGCTGATTGAAGAAGGAATGCTGTAAGCAGAGATACCAACATCAGTGATAAGGCACAGCTGACATTCTGATGGGTAAAGAGGAGATAAAAATCTATTAAAATAGGACATAAAAAACAAAAAGCTCAGTGGCAAATATTCCTGTACACCATGGGACATCTCTGTGGTATAGTAGATCAAAGTAATTGTTGAGATTTTCATTTAAATCAGCATTAAATATTTGAGTATAATTGTTTTAGGGAGGAAAAAAGTTCTCAAGTTAGTGGTGTCTAAATGTCAATCGAAGATCAGCTAAGTTTGTTAGAAATGCTATCAGTAAAACATATCACATGAAATTCTGTTCAATTGAGTGCCTACTAAATGAAAAGAACTACAAGTTTTATTTCCAGATTTAAATGTCCGGAGACAGGAAAGTGCTGTGGTATACATTTGTAAACACAAAAGCAGCACTCCATGGTTCCATTACATAAAGGAAAATCTGAGTTATCAACTTTCATGAGTTTGCGTGTACCATTCCCTCTACTGTAACATCTTCCTCCAGACCTCCACTCTCGCTTTCCTCTCCTTCTCATTCTTCTACTCTCAGCCTAGAAACCCCCCTCTGGGAAGACTTTTCCTGACTGCCCCCTCCTCCCTAATTTGATTTCAGAGTGTCCTCGATGCTGCCACAGTCCTCGTCATGCATGGCCTTTAGGACGGCGATGTTACCCTTGTCTGTTTAGAGGTGGGCATCCTTACTGGAGTATAACTCCCTGAAGGTGGGCACCATGTCTGTTGAACCACTGGTCTATTTGTGCCTGACAACTGGCAAACTCCTAGTATGTAGTAGTTAAACGAATAATGCTCCCATCCAGATGGCGATCCAACAGCAGGGAATCTATTAAAACAGTGATAACAAAATAAATATACTCATTGTGTTTTTCCAACAAGAACACTTTCAGTAAAGTACAGATTTTACATTATTAACTGAAAAAAATAATTTTTGTGAATATTTTCTTTTGATCATTAAATTAATATATACATATACCTTCTAATAGAGCTAATATTTTGTACCTTTGTAATTAAAATGATAGTTGACCATTAATGACTATGTTTAGAGCTTTGTAGCTACAAAGTAAGCTATGCTCTGTGCAAATAAAATGCAAGTCATTTCCTCTTTGACTCCAAATTATTAGAGTTCAACTACCATTGAGGAAGAAGGCAAGCCACCCATTCTGTAGCTTACAAACTGCACAGATGCAAGCAGGCATTTCACTCCTCTCTTCTGAGCTGATCTTCGTGGTCCTCACACACAGATCCCACTCCTTCCCTGCCCATTATTAGAGCCTTTGCACTTTCTACTGCAGTAAACATTTAACAGTTAGTGTGGCAGTCTGATCCTATCACCAACCAGCTTCAGTCAAGCTGGTAAAAAAAAAAAAAAATCGAAACCTAAAGCTAAACTGGTACAGGCAATGAAAGTTAAGAGGAGACAGCTATGTAATGTGAACCCAGACAAGGAGGCAGACACTCTTTTGGTATAATAAGCTTCAAAAGTTAGCTCCCACAGTGAGAGGTACATTTTTTTTCTTTTTAAAAGATTATAGAAAGAGAAAAAAATTATGGTGAGTTACTCCCTGGAGTCAGATCTCCTCAGCGGAGTTTCCACCCTGTTCTATCCCCAGAACCTAAAGCTCTTCCCTCCCTCTACTCAGCCATAGAAGCTTCAACACAGTGAATGGTATCACACTAACAGCTTAAAGCTTTCAAAAGAGGTTGGGGACCTCCCTCCCAAGAATATACCAAGACTTCAAGGAATAGGAAGAAATGAATTGTCTATTGCTGGATCTGGAAGAATAGAGAAGGGGTAGATGATATTTGTTATTGATTCTACAACACCAATCGAAGAGAACTAATTTAATTTTATCTTTTAAAAATTCCATCACCCTTGCCAGTGTTTGGCTAAGGATAGGCTGGTGATGAAATTCTGCTAATGAGACTCAGGAGAAGTCTGCAGAGGGCTTTGGGAAACACAGGAAGAATTAGTCTCACTTCCTCAGGACATTGTTATGTCTGCATGTGACTCTTGGCTGAGGCCAGCTTCCACCAGTCTAAGAGTTAAGATGACATTGCGATAACAAACCAGAACGTTGGATCAAAACTAGGGCCTTAGCAGCATTGCTGAGCCGCTGCATTAATCAAGCCTGAAACCTCTGGACTTCAGTTAAGGAAGATCATACGTTTGCTTAACGTTTAGTCACTAGGAGTTGAGGAAGAGATAGAGGTCCAAGGCAGTGATTTACTGTAGGGTGAGAGGAATATCCACAGGGCATAATCTTAAAGGGTGGACAGTGACACCTGATCTCATGGGCAGGGCATGAGGTGACTTAGGTAGATGGGCCACTCGGCCCTTTGCCTCCCTGACTAAGCATAGTTTGCGAGCAAAGAAAAACTGAAGGAAAAAACTTTCCTTGGGGTTCCATGTGTGTTTTCTCAGCAAATGTAGCAGTATTACAAATAACACAGGCTATATACTCATATGTACAAAGATGTAGTTAATTTTCTATAAGCCTCCACCCTCCCTAAGTACCAGAGAAACTTGCTAATTAACTTGCTAATTAAAGTTTCTGTCTCTTAGGGTTTAAACAATCTCCTTTTAGGTAAGCAATCAGATTATTCAAAGTTCAGTTTCCTAGTGGGGCTGGTATGAATCGTACACTTTGGATGACTCAATCTCTTGGGTAAATTCTCAGCCTTCTAGGGTACTGCTCTAACCCTCCTCTCTTTCCTAAGAGGTGCACGAGGCATCTTACTGGGTTCCTGCAGTGGGTGTCCTCCGGGGGCTTGCTGATCTCCGTTTTAGAATGGCTCATCTGATCTGCATCCTTAACTGCTAATCACTGTGGTGTGGCTGGCCCTCTCAGGTCATGTCCTAGTACCTATCCCTGGAGTCTGAGGTCCCAGCCACTTGCTCCTTTATGAAGACCCCTCTTATAGGAACCTCTTTATCCTACTGCCCTGGATCCCTCAGCATCTTCGATCCTTTCAGCAGGGTGCATGGACTTCTCTGTAGGCAAGATGAGACTAACGGGGAGCCAGGAGCACTGTCCTAGGCTCACCTGTCCAGTAACCTGGTTCTGCTCCATCATTCTGACACCATTTTGGACATGGAGCCAAGCAACGGGTTAGGGCTCCCCAAGAAGCCTGAAGCCTCCTCCACTTCTTCCAGGAAAGCAGCCTCAAGCCCCAGAATAGTGGATGTTTCCACACTCCCACTCACTCAGGGCTTGGGCTCTAGAAGTGGAGAAAAGTCCCCTGGACTTCCTTTCATTCCTTTCTTCTTTTCACAAACCTGAATTTGTTCAAAAGTTCAGGTTTATCACTTTTCATCTTATCTCACAGGTCTTCCCCCACCTAAGACTCTAAGATCAAGACCAGCAGGCATTTGTGAACAAAAAAGGGCTATGCAATATACCCAACAAGTTCAGGGGTGCCACATGGCAGGGCCCGGCAAGCTTAGTGACCAAAAGTAACCACACAGGATGGTTTGATCATAAATTCCTAACTCGGCAGGACATAGCAGGTAGTCATGTCCCAGGCCTATACCTTCCTTAGCAAAGGAAGGTATAGGCCTGGGAGCTCACTGCCTTAAGTGAGCTCTGTCCATTGGTCTTATGCATCTAGGATAACATACCATTAAAATGTCAGCAATTTTCTTTTCCTACCCCTTGAAGGTAAAACCACTGGCACCAGAGCACAAGACTACCAGAGCAGGAGACCACAGAATTCTTCATTGTTAACTTGTTGCCCACGTACTTTCTCTATTTACTATAAATGTTAACTGTTAACTATCCTGTACCTATTAATGCAAAAGAAATGTGTGCTCCTTCATTTTGCTTTTTATCCAACCCTAGACATTTCTTCGTTTTGCTTTTTCCTGCCTCCTTAATCTACCACCGATAGATTTCATGTACCTTCCTTATGTTTTTTTCCTTGATTCTAAATGTGTGAAATAAGCTGAAAAACTTCCATTCTCTGGAGCATTTTTTCAATCTGTTGAGATCTTCTGGACATGCCCCCAATATTTGGCTCAAAAATACAAAAACAAAACAAAACAAAACAAAACAAAACCTCTTATAAAACTCCACGGGTTTAGACATTCTTTCAGCAACACATTGATCTGTGAAAGAAGGGAGATTTGATATACAGAAATCTCTCCTATCTCTATAAAGCTTTGCTTTTAAATTTACTAAATAGCTTAAACAACAAAAAACCCTCTTAGATTTGAAATTAAAATGACCTTTTTTCCTATGCGGTATTCACCTGTTTCTCATGTTGTACAATGAGCCTCGAGATTGCTTAGAGGTAAGAGACCACGGAGTATTAGACTTAAAGAAAAAATTACAACAAATGAATTATATCTATCTAGAAAAATTATGTAATTATATATCTAACAAATATAATTATATTATATACATATACTTAGCCACACTGGTTAGTAGGGAATGAAAGAAGACCCTTGGAGGGGGTCATTCCCCCAGGTACCCAATAAAACAGAGTGTTTTGCCCATTCTCTTCCCTCCTTGGTAACCTCATTGCCATAATGAGAAATGGATGTTAGCTGGGCTTTTTCATCACCTGTAAATCCTTTCTCAATGATTTGATGAACAGTTAAAATTAGTCTTGCAGATTTCTGTTTCTCTCTGCTATTACATTAAGGAATTAAATTGAAAATGCCACAAGATAATCTTCAAATCAATACTATTTAAATAAAGAGGAGTCTGTAAACTTGTCTAATTAAGTCTCAAATTAAGCCTAGAAAATAAGGAAGGCCATGTCTATTGGGGAGTTGCAATGGGATAGATCCAATATCAAAATCACCATAGCAATGGCAAATCACATACTGAGTTTGAGGCATACTGTTGGCCCAGGATAGCGTTTATAAGAAAGATAGGAAAAAGTCACCTACTGTTTCAGCAAAATCAGCATTCAATGATGAATGTTTATTTATGCAGATTCCTGAGTCTATCTCTTAACCCAGGGTTTTTCCATTTTTTAAAAAAATTTCAATTCATAATAAAAAGTACATTTTATTTTTTGTGATATATTCTGAACTATTCTGTTTCATCCTATTCTGTTTTATTTATGTATTTTTAATGCTGGTAATGACCCACTAGATTGATGTCATGACTCTCTAGTCGATTATGATCTATAGCTTGAAAATAAATTTTGCCTTTAAAAACTTTTCTCAAAACATGATCCAAAGATGACCCTCTCCACCAACTCATCACACACACACATACTATATTTTGACTTCTTGGAGTTCTTATTTGAAAATGCAGATTATGAGGCCTTTATTTCTTTCCTAGACTCTGACAGTAAATACATTTACCTAGGGGAATGGCTCCCAGTCATGATTCTCATTCTGGCCTAGGCCTAGAATCAGGGCCAGGATGATTATAAACCATGTGTTCTGAGTAGAAAGGATGGACCAAAGACAGAAGCCCAAGCTCAGTGCTGAAGGAGACTTAACAAACGTCAGCCCTAGGGGGAAGCTGTAGGACAGACCAGAGATGAGTGAATGACAAGAACAGAGGAAAAGCAGAACACTGGGAGGGGCCTGAGCTTTGCTGAATTAGCAAGTGCAGAACAGAGCAGCCAAAGGAAGCCCAGTTAGGGCCACTATCTGTGGGTGCTGGCCAAAAGCACAGAGTCTGAGAGTGGTGCCTGGATTTTCAATTTAAATAAGGTCCCCAGGAGATTTTTATGCAAATAAAATTGTAGAATCATTGTCTGGCATAAATCTTGTCATTCGCCGTTCAAGAAGAAGATTAAAATTTACAGTGGCTTGTATGAAATAAATGTTTAACAGGCAATTGTCCACCAAAGTGACATTTAGTTACTTTACTGTCATTATAAGGTGCCCTTGTTTCTTGCAGTGGAGTCTCCCTTCTATTCCCTGCCATAGTTTCAAAAAAAAATTTTTTTTTCCGCAAGAGTCCCTGTAATTGGTTACAGTTGTTCACAGAAATTCAGATCCGCTTCTCACTACCAGATGACTCAGGGCCCTAGTCTACAGAAGGACATGTGAGGGCAAACACATTTGACTAAAATAGAATTTTTGAATAGAATAGCTTTGAGGGTAAGTTGTTCTCAGCAAGGACCTGCAAAAAAATTTCATCATCTTAAAAACAAAATCCAAAAAGCTAATATATTCATTTTTAATAAAGAAAATGCTCATGTTTGGAGAGTACCCCTAACCCCCATCAGCAAGTTTCCTGGGCTACTAAGTTATCAGCATGTTGCTTGGTGATCACGGCATTACGACAAGTGAATCTAATGCCCATTGATGTTGGGATGGATGCATTTCACCCCCTCTCTAGGGACACAGTTGCCTCCAGGTCAGTAGGTCCCACTCTTGGGGTGGGACACTTTCTATTCCAGACATTTTGGAAACACACTGCTGGCGTAAGAATATCTGAATCTAATTTTTCTTTTTCATTTTTACAAAAACAAAGTTTTCAAACTTTTTTCTCCTATTCATTTATTAAAGAAAACTCAGACAAGCAAAATACACAAAATAAAAAAATATCCTCCCAGAGAAAACTACTGTTAACAACCTGGTGATTCTTCCAGACTTTGGTTTTTACCAATTATTGTGCTGAACATTTTTGCTCTCCACTCCTATCCCCAACAAGGGGTAGATCCTACCTCTGGGTGGGGAACGGGGGACATAGAAGAGGGGGCAAGCAGAGCACACAATTCAGCCCCTTTTCAGGTGTGAAATTCAGATTTGTTAAATATGGTGGCAGCAGCTTGAGTGGGCAGCAGTGTGCATGACACAAACATAGGGGCAAACTCTCTGGGAGTATACTGAGCTGGTGCTCTCTGGTAACTGAAATTTCCCCATGAACTGCCCCAGCTCAGGGAAGCAGCTCTGGTCAGTTGAGAGCAAGGTGATAATTACTACTTATATTTGTGGATCATTTATCGTATATCAATCACTGTTTGAATATTTCTTGAGTGCTTACTTCGTAATTAACAAAAAATCAACAAAAGAAAACAAAACTCTGTTCTTGTGCAGCTCCCATTCTCATGTGGAGGTAAACAATTTTTCAAACAGGTACAATAAATAGTATCTTAAGTGGTGATAAATGCTATGGAGAATAATAAGGCGGAAAAGGGGAGCAGGCTGGAGGAGAGTAGAGTTTTAAATACAATGGTCAGAAAGGCCTCTTGGAGAAGCTTGCATTTGAATAAGCACCAGAAAAACATCGGGGAGTGAGCCATGTGGAAATGGCAGAGGAAATATCAAGTGCCAAGGCCCTGAGCAGCCGGAATGGCTGGAATGGAGTGCAGGAATAAGGAGGAGGATAGAGGTGGTGAGTCTGGAGGTTAATCGGTGGAGGGAAGGGACAGTTTGTGTGTTAGGGCTTGTTTCTAAGCCACTATAATGACTTTAACTTTTACTCTAAAGTGAAATGGGAAGCCCCTGGGTGTGGGAAGTAGGTGACATATTCTGATTTCCTTTTAACAGGACCCTTCTGGCTGCTGTGTTGAGAGTAGACTGTTGGGGGCCTAGGGTAGATGGGAACCTATTGTAATACTCCAGGGGAAAGGTGATGGTGGCTTGGACTAAGGCGGTAGTAATGGAAATTTTGAGAAGTAGGTGGCAAGGTTTGGATATGTTTTGAAGACAGAGCAGTCAGGATTTGCTAAAAGACAGAAAATGGGGTACAGAGAGAGAAGAGTCAGGGCTGACAGGGCAACCAGAAGGATAAAGTTGGCATTTTCTGTGACAAGAAAAACCATGGGAGAAGTGGGTGATGGGAGGAAGATGAGGTGTTCAATTTGGACATGTTAGGATTGCGGTGCATATTAGACACAAACTGGAGGAGACTGTCCTTCAGACATATATTTGAGAATTACCAGCATATAAGATAGAAGATCACCTAGGGAGAAGGCAGGTAGAAAAGAAAAACGTCTACAGGCCATCTCTGAGTCATGCCACTACTTATTGATCAGGGAGATGAATTAAAATCAGGATGCAAAACTAAGCATGAGGAGCCGGTAAGCTGGGAGGAAAACCAGGGGTGGGAAGCTGAAGCGAAGGAGGAGGGAAGGGTCAACTGTGTCAAATACTGCAGGTAGCCAAGGCAGACCAGAGAGGTTGGCATTGTGGAAATTATTAATGGCTTCAATAACAGCAGTTTCAGTGGAATGATGAAGGTATGAAAACCTAATGGGAGTGGTTTCAAGATAGTATGTGAGAAGAGGAATTGGAAACAGAATAGATAATTCTTTCTACAAGTTTTCCTCGAAAATGCACTCCTGCTCCAAGTGTTTTTTTTTATTAATTAATTCATTAATCCTTACAACAGCCTTATAAAGTAGGAAGTAGTCTCTTTATTTATAAATAAGGCCAATGAAATAGATATGCCCAGTAAAGTAAGACTTCATTAGAGTAAGACTTCACTAGCCAACAGTGAAAGTAAGGAGCTTGTGGTTAATAGACCTGCCTCAGATCCTGAAGGTTGGTTCTTGTGTATCCTTATGATTCACCTTATTTTTCTTAACTGAATGACTGAGGCTCCATTCCATATATCGAAGACTCTAATTAGAGCAGTATTATAATTAAAATCTCTCTCTGATGGTCAGACTGTATGGCAGGAGGCAGTATTATAATTAAAATCTCTCTCTGATGGTCAGACTGTATGGCAGGAGGCAGGAGTCCATTTACACCTAAAATGTCATTTCTGAGCCCTCCTGCCTCTTGGTTTGAATTCGGTTAGACTTCTCACAAGCTAGCATACTTTTGTTTCTAGCTCAAGAGCTATTTTATTACTTAGGGTCATTGCACAAAAGCATTGCATGACAATGACAAAAATGGTCTCTCAAAAACTGGGACCTTTCCTGAGGAATAAAACAGTCAATTTTAATCAAATCAAAGAAAATAAAAATATTTAGCGTTCAGTCTTTCAAGTTGATGATGTTTGCATTAACCATCCCTCTGACTCTAATTTGAGAAAAGGTTTCTGTGTATAACTCATCTTACCAACTAATAAAAATATTTTTTACTGTCACTATTCATTACTTTTCTTTATCTCAGAGTTACAATTTTACCTTGATGTGCCAATATAAATGGCGACAGCTGATTGTGTTGGCATTCAGTCTAGTTCCAAATACTTTAATCAAAAATATGTGTAACCATGCATATCTGCCAAGTGTTAATTAAAATATTTTTTTCTAGCATCTTCTCCATTTCGAGTAGTAATTATGACTTTGGCATATCTTTATCAGAAAAGAAAATATCTACTTTTCTGCTTTCAGAAGAATATATGAGGAAAGATAGTAATTTATGCTTAAAGCAGCCTAACTAAAATCTGACACTAAGAGCCCCTATTCATATTCTGGTTTTGAGACACCCACCCAAATCAATCTGAATTAGGTTTGAAAAAGTTTTTTCCACTCTGCAAAAATACATTTTAAAAATTGTAGAAACTCCAGTCACTGTGTTTTTTTTTTGTTTGTTTGTTTGTTTTTTTGAGACAGCATTCGCATCACTTATTCAGTGTAAGGATGTGAAGACACAAGCAAAAAACACTTATTTAATGGAAGTCATTATTACACCAATAGTTTTACTGTATGACATTTATTATCAACAGCAAGATAGATTGTGTAACCACCATCAAATTATTCAACTAATTTGCTTTGGGAATTGAGCTGAAAAGACAAAATGAGACTGAAAACTCTTTTTTCACTTATTTATTCAACAAAATATTTATTGAATACCTACTATATGTCGGTCACTGTACTTTTAACTAAGAATACAAAATTTAGGAGAATGTGTCCTATATAGCACACTCAGACAGAAATATGCCTTGTTAAGGGAAAATTCTATAAGGAAAAACACTTATCTGGTAGACTCATTCTGAGCACCAGAATATTGATTACCTTTGTGATTTTTGAATAGGTTGATTTGATTCAGATTACCACCTTTGATAAAACTTGAGATATTATTTCTAATTATTGTAAAATTAATCAAAGGATTGAGAATGCTTAAATTCACATTGATGAACAAGAACAATAGTTTATCATTCAGTTAACTTAAGTATAGCTAAATGATAGACCGATAAAGAGATAGAAATAGGATAAATAAAAATGCTATATCCTGGTATTTGGGGATTAGATTCTAATCCATCTTTACTACAAATTAGTGAATTATTTATCTTCACCTCCAGACTCTTTTTCTCCTGACTCAGATTCTGAGAGTGATTCCTGCCCCATGCTGGTCTGGCCTTAAATGGCTGCTTCCTCATACCAAGGCACTTGTTGCCAATTTTAGATAAGTCCGTTTTTTGATTTGAAAATGTAAAAGTTCAGATGTTGTATAACAGGATCCCCATTAATTTTATTTCTTAGGAGATTTGCTTTGTTAAGTAAGCTTGGCAAAAATGCTTGCCAGTATATACTCATTAATTGAGAATTGTTTCTCAATTTGCATATTGCTGCTGTTTTCTGTCTCTATTCTGAATGTTCTTGAAGTCTCTGCAGTTAAAATAACATATGGGTTGCATTGGAGTTGGAAAAGAATTTTTCCATTGCACAGAAATTATAGGTGCCACAATTCTTCTTTCATCTCTTAACCTTTACACACCTTTCTATTTAGGGACCATCAAAATTCTAAGAGCTCATGTTCTAACAGGGGCTATACATTTAATGGAGGTGTATATGAAATGTTGTGAGATTAAAGAAGATGGGGGTATTTGATCGCTCTAGGTGTTGGAGATTTACAGAAGGTTTCACAGAGGAGCTAAACCTTGAGAAAAGACTTTGGTGTTTTCTAGGGAAAGAAGTAAAGAGGACTTTCAGATAAGGAGGAAAGGGAGTAAACTTTCATTACATTTAATTCAGTAATTATTTTTAAGGAATCATAATCTAGTTTACTCTGGTCTACTACCAAAGATGAGGGCCAAGCCTGGAACATGATGAATAGACTGCCGTTCAATTCTATGTGTTTATTTCATCCCACAAAGATCAGCTCTCCTGCTTTTGTAATTTTTACTACTTAATCCTGTATAATTCTTCTAGCGGTTATTATTGAAGTTTGTATTTCCTTAGATATATGAGGGATTTTTTTTAACTCCCTGATATTTTTGTCACTTTTCCAACTAAACATTTTTTACTTATCATGGGTCTTAGCATTAAAATATCATTTGAAAATGTCTTTTCAGTAATCGTTACCCTGTACCTTAGAGCACAGCATAGGAATACATAATATGAGTATCAACACTGTATTGCTATGCCTTTGGCAGACATCAGTAATCAATCAGAACATTCACTCCTACTGAAAGCACAAACATTCTTCAAATCTTTCTTAGTATATGTCTCCTGGTAGCTCCTACTAATGAAACCAAGTTGACAAAAGAGATTAGTTCAGTTTGTCATTTTAAATATAGAAATAATCAAGCGTAACTTGTTAAAACTGCATATTTATATGCATGTATATATAAATTGTATATCCACATACATATACATACATGCATGTGCAGCCTGTATCATTTTATATATGTAAACATCTATGTATATGTACTCATATTTACATTTTTGCCAACATATTTAATGTTACATAAATCCTTAGCTATAGATAATTTTTATAAATATACAACAAACAGAAATAATTATTTTCACTTAGCTCTAATAGTGATTTGAAATTTAGACATTAATATTTTCATTCAATTACTATCAACACAATTTTAAATGTTCATAAAGAATGTGATTTGTTTTCTCATTTCCCTTGTTAAATATTAATGCATTTTAATACTGTTAATAATTATAACATTTATAATAATTAGATTTACCATTACTCTCAATTTGATTATATTAAGGGCAAATAAAAACAATTAACCACTGAGGAAAAATAAAAGATCAGCTCTCCTGAAAAACTCTCCAATTCCTTTGCACAGCAAAATGTATTTGTCCTGCCTCCCTCCTCACTCAGGACATTTGCTTTAGCTTTCCAAAGCAACAATTCTATATTTCAAAAGGTCTAAGATAAAACCTTAATAACTGATTATAACTGTTATAGCAGTTTTTTCAAGAATAATATTTTAACAGGTTGATCCTAAATCCAAAAAGGTTTGCTACAAATAAATGAATCTTTATTTGTGAAATTTGTGGAATTTTGGTCGATTGGTGGGGATATAGTTTAGTACAGTAATGTCTGTTATAACAGTGTAGAGAAAACTATGTGAAATATAATCTTTTCTTTGAGAAATCAGATATTACTATTGTCTCTTAGCCATGACAATCTTTGTTCCTTTTGCCCTTTATGATCAAGATTATATTTTTCCCAATCCATGATGAACTGATTTTATTAGAAGCTGGAATAGCTTTTTGAGTCTTAATTTATTTTAAAGCTAGAAAGAGGAATGGCAGTTTAAAAAAAAAGTGCTAAAAAGCATTTTTTACTCATTTAGCTGAACAAGATTGCATTAAAAGAATGTTTTTCTTTTGTAATGAGGCTTTTTTTAAAAAAATGGTAATTTACCTAACTTTTTCGAAATCTCCATCAAAAGCTTTTCATCAATGTTTTGTTTCTCTCCTACCCTACCCAGTAAGTGAAAACGTAGCAGAAAAACATTCATTAAAATTTCTAATAAGATTCTGTAGCTATTGGCTTTAAACTCCAGAGGAAACATAAGTCCCTAATTACAGCTTATCAATTACAATTAAGTTGTCCAACTATTCCCTAGACGCATTTGAGAAAAGAAAAAAGAGTTGCTAATAAATTTTAGGAAAGATCGAAAGCTCTTTCTATGGCTGTCAAGGCGCTGCTTATTTTCCTGAGACAGTTTCCAGACTTGGGTTCTTTGTGCAGCGACTCTTGTGAAGTTGGGTTGGTCTTAGGCATGATAGCTATTATTGCCTTTGTTGACTTTGAGACAATATGGTAGAGGGTTCACATTTTCAAGTGTCCCAGTTTCAATTACCTGGAGTTACACCCTCAGGTTGAGGTAGAGAGCAAATGGAAGACAGTCATTATAAACCAGAGAAGCAGAACAAGGATGGGATGTGGTCTTTAGTGTGAAGGACTAAGATGGTTGAAGGGTGAATCCAGCAAAGCTCCTTGGAGCAATGCTGTGAGCTTGGGATTACAGAGGTTTTAGGCTTCAGCCTTTCAGGTGTGACACCTGTTTCTTGCTTATGAGTTCCGGTAGATGTAAAAAGCCCTCCGTTTAACTTCTGATCAGATCCCTTCAGCTATGGTGTCTTTGAACTGGAACACTATTTTTGTTTTTGTATCTCAAAGGATTCTAAGCTCCTCATTCTTGAATTCTTGCCTTCTCCTTATGTGACACCTGAAGATTAGATAGCCTTTTAACTTAAAGCTGTTATCTACAGATACATAACAAGCACACACAAAGCTTAGATGGCAAAACAGTGATAATTATTTTCTTTTTAACCATGATAGCCTCTTCAAAGATCTATAATTTGGGCAGGGTCCAGTAGGAATAGCTACTCTCTTCTCTAAAATGTTTCTGGGGTTTCAACTGGGAGCTGAAGGACGCACTTTCAAGATTTCTTGCTCACATGGCTGGACAGTTGGCACTGACTGTTGCCAAAGAGCTCAGCCAGGCCTGTGGGCCTGATGTTTTCATGCTTTCCATGGGCTGCTTGGGCTTCCTCAAAGCATGGTGGCTCAATTCCAAGGGAACCAGGCAGAAGCTGTGTGGCCTTTTCTAACCTCTCTTTGGAAGCCACTCATTATCACTTCTGCTGCATTCTATTTATGGAAACAGTGAGAAGTTCGGCCAAATTCAAGAAGTAAGGGACTTGGGCTCCACACTTGTTAAGGGAGCGGCCAGGTCCTAGAAGAGCTGATATTTTATGTTTATCTTTGGGAAATGTAATCTGCAACTGAGGAGCACCTTGTTCATACGAGACCTGACACTCTGCATTCTCGCTATCCAAGTCCTTCCAGCCTTCGGTTTCCTGATTCCTTCACGGAAACTTCTGAATATACTACAGCCCCCGTCAAACCTTTCTTTACATGCCAACTGCCTAATGAAAATGTAATGCCCAAATTACTCTTTTAAAATTAATTTTAAATTAGCTTGTAGACTAGTTTTCTCATCTTTAAAATTAGGCATTGTAGAATAATTTCACAAGTCCCTTGAGCACGAAGATTCTCTCTCTCTGTATCGCTCTTAGTATTAAAAAGAGTGTATATTATGTACTATGAAGAACATTCTATGTAGCAACTGGCTTATACTTTTCAAATATCTATGTCGTGAAAGACAAAAGAAGGCAGAGAACTGTTCCATGTAAAAGGAGATTAAAGAGACATGACAACTAAATGCAATGTGTGACCCTGGGTGATATCCTGGATATAAGAAAAATACTATAAAGAACACCATTGGCACAATTGACAAAATTCAAGTACCATACAAGCAACGGATATTGTGTAAATGTGCTTTACATTTAGATGAGCTTAATTTTAATATTTGACTTCCAATACAGAGAGTGACATGATTGACAGTACAGCAATTACAAAAATCAACACTTGTTCATATTCCAAATAAATAACCCCCCACCAATCAGCAGTAAGGCATGGTCAGGTTAGGCGAATAAATGGAAAATGTTTAACCAAATATTCTCTCTCAAATAGTGAGGGCTTTTTAGTGACTCCAGCAGTGACTAAGCTCAAGGTTTTCCTGCCTGCATCTGACTTCCTTCTCAACCATGATAACTTCCCATTCTTGCTGGCAGTATAGCAATGAAGAGAGAATACTCAGCATCTGCTTTAGTGCTGACTGCTCACTTCACTGCCTGTATCATCCTTGCTGACTCCCCTTCACTTCAGGACTTTACCCACATCTTATCTGTTCCATTGAGATCTGCTTTTTCATCTGCCCAGTTCTCAAGTTGCATGGGTTCCTCCCTCTTAATTAAAAATCCTCCCCTTTTCGCCAGAGAGTCTGGGTCTGTTGCGTTCCACATTATGGGGTACCCTTATGAATACTAGGCCCTCATTGTCCTGTTTCTCTAAGTATCGGCATCAGATTCAAAGAAGAATTCAGATTCCTGCCCCCACCTATCACCAAATAGCAAGCAATTTTTGACTTGTGTCTGTCATAAATATTAACTAAAATTTAAATATTAAGGGGATCCTACTTATTGTACGATTGAAATGACCCTTGTATTTACCATTCTGTCTTCCACAACTTTTTTGCTCACCACCTGGCTGTCAGACCCTTTCACTTGTCATGCTACCTCCCAGCCTCTTTCCACCCAGCCCACTTTTTCTCTCCTTCCTCCTGTCTCTGCTCTTTATTTGTTCAATTTGACTTCTTTTCTTCATTTCCCTCCTCCTCCTCCTCCTGTCACCTAGAGCTGTTCTGGGAGCAATAAACAAAAAATGAGAAAGAGTGAGAGAAGATGAACCAGAGAACACAAGATTCACTTTTCTGAATGAGAGAGGAGAAAGAGACTGGAAACCTTTTCAAGCTCAGTGAGGTGCCCACTATCAGTGTTTCTATGACTTCCTCTCCCTCTATCCCCTCCTCCTTGTGTTGTATCAGGAGCCCTACTCAGACTGCTGTGAGGCCTGAGGAGCAGCCATGTGGCTTCTCTGTCCACATCGACCAAGCCAAGTCTCTCCATGTGCTCACTGCTGCTTCAGAGACCATGTCACTTAGTGTCCAGCCTCCATGGGCATTCCCTTGGCCTCTGCTATGTCTGGTCTTGTTTCTGGAGCACTGGGAGCAAAAGGGCCACATTTTGTGTCACTCATTGAATCTGAAAACCAGGTACTACACATGCCTTCAAAGGTCAGTCCATTAATGTAAATTTGTAACTTCCGTATATGCTGATGGGAATCACAAGAACCATGATGAACGAAAGTGAGTATTCCATCTAAATAGGTATCTGATGCTATCAAATTGGAGTGTTCAAGAGGAATTGAAATTCAAGATTTTCACATGAAATCTCCTATTTCAAAGTTGCTACCAACTAGCTAAAAAATTATAAACAGGTGTGGGTCAAGCCTAACACGTCCATGATCAATATGAGCCCCACTCCCTTGCTGGCAGTTTGCAAACTCTGAGCCCTAGGACCAAGTCCCCCTTTTTGGAAATGAGCCTCTTCCTACTTCTGCTTAGCACCATGCCTACCCTTACTTTACACCATAGTGATTGTTTCAACAAGGCTACACTACACTTGGACTAAGGAGAAAAGTCTGGGGGTTGCCTTTTAAGGAAGAGCCATTTCTGTTTTGTTCAGCCATTTCTGTTTTGTTCAGCTTTTAAGGAAGAGCCATTTCTGTTTTGTGCCTCACCTTCATTCCCCTTCCAGGTAATGGGGAACTTAGACATCAAAACCTGAAACCTAGGTGACTTTCCTCTACATATTTTATTGTGAATTATAGAATAATGTAATATAAAAACACACGTGTAGTGTTTAAGGAATAATAATTAATCAACATTCATGTACCCAAGCCAAAAAGCAAAATATACTCCAGAAGTCTCCTGTACCCTAACCTCATCTCCACCCCTCTTGCCTCCAGAATATTTACCACTATAATGGATTTTGTGACAATTATTCTCTTTCTTCTCTTAGTAAATTTATTACCTACATATGTACTCTAAAATATAGTGTTTAGTGTAATATACTTTGAACTCTATATGTTTCAAATTAGAATGCATACATTCAACTATGATCTGCCTCTTTGGTCAACTTTATGTTTAGGGGATTCATCCATGTTATTGAGTATAATTGAAAATTATTTCTTTGTTGCACAACACAACTTATATCTCCATTCTATTGTTGATGGACATTTGGGCTGCTTCCAGTGTTTCTATTATTAACAGGCTATTTAAAAATTATTGTCATTCTCTCCTGGGGTACATGTACAAGTTTTTTTAGAGTATGTTGTATAGTGGGATTAATGGCTTGTAGGATGGGTGCATGCTCTATTTTGCCATTCACAGTTTTCCAAAAGTGGTTTTTGCCAAAGTGGTTGTTTTATCCAAATTATTTTACATGATTATGCCTTGTTGCTGCACAAAAATTATTAGGCTATACCTAATATTGTCTAACTGAAATTTCCATCTTTTTTTTTTAGTGAATACAACTAATATTAGAGACAAGACACTAGCAAAATTTTCAACAATACACTCTATTATAGGTGGTCGTACAAAGGAGAAATCAGATTTGAAGTTTTCAAGAATCCAGTATTGTCATTATTTTGATCATTAATGATCATAGTGTCCTAAAAATAATCCAGGGATTCTTAGAATACAGGTCCTTCCCAGATACTATAAATATCATGAGAAAAGTTTTTTGTCATGATGGATTGGAAGGAATATTTTTCTTTTTTGGTAATAAAGCCATTAATTATATTTTTATCCTGGAAATATACATTTTGATTACAAATTGTGCAATTCTATTGATATCTTGCGAACAACTCTCTCTTAATGATGTAGGACATTTTAATTTTATTCTATTTGTTTTGATTGACAACTTAGTCTCAATTTTATGAAAATTTATACAAAATGCAAAATAAGTGGATCTCTTCTAAATCTCACAAGATTTTTTTTTGTATATTTGTATGTAAAATGAGAAATACAAGGTCTTTAAAACACATTAAATCTACATTTTTGATCTTCTTCCAGGTATATAATTCAGTGATTAAAAACTAATTCTCCTTAATCAGAAAACGGAGTTAATTCCTGACACTGCAGCAATTTTTCTTGCCATAATGTGATAATGTGTTATTTTTAGAGAACTAAAATAACATAATACAAATCCTTTGGACTTGTGGGATTCCTAACAAAAAGGTTAAAACTGCATTCTGCAGCCATGCAAATCAGCAAATCACCTCCTCTATAGCCTCAGGTACTGGAATAAAACAGGAGCAGTCTTCAATAAAACTAAGCTGTTGAGAATAAAAAGTCAGAACTTAAAACAGTAAGAGCCGTCAATTCTTTGTTTCTCTAAGCTGCTGAAGCTTAGAGCTCCCTGATGCTTCATTAAAGTATACTGCTAGATGTAGAAAGAGTCATGGAAAGTCCAAGGGATGGGTGGAGGGGGGTTTAGATTCACTAAAAAAAAAAAATGAGATGCTAAAAAAGACCTTTGTCATCTTGATATATATGATATCATTCTATTTGCTAGGATGACATGAATGGAACTATATCAAGAAGAAGGGCGTTTGGATATGGTTCACAATCATGGATTATGCACTGTGCGGAGATAAATCGAGGAAAAAGAACACACGGTCTATACCCTTAAAAGTTTGTATATACATACACACATACACCCACGACTTCAAAATATGTTATATGCTATAAGGAGATCCAAATACACTTTACTAATTAGTCATACATGTGTACTAGCTAAGGGCTAATAGAGTTACTTGAGAAGCCAAGAAAAAATATTTAATTATATTTTCTACTTATGTTGGCAAAAAAGAAAAATATTTCCACTTACAATAGGATTTGCCTGTTGTAGAAACAAACTGCTGTATCACCACAACTGAATCTACCCAGCTAAATCTGCTGAAAGTTCCTGATCTGACCAATTGATTTTTGATAAAGGTAAAAAAATAATTTGTGGAGGAAGGATAGTCTTTTCAACAAATGGCGCTGGAACAATTAGACATCGATAGGCAAGAAATTGAACTGCAACGTAAACCCCACGTTTACACAAAAATTAAAAATATACCATAGATTTAAATGTAAAATGTGTAATAATATAAAACTTTTAGAATAAAGCATAGGAGAAAACCCTAGGGACCTAGAGCTTGGTGATGAGTTCTAGGCATGACAAGAAAAGCATGATCCATAAAAGAAAAAAGAACCTAAAAGTTGACATTAGATTGATTTTTCTCTGTGAAAACTGTGTTAAGATGAAAAGAAAAGCTACAGAATAGAAGACAATATTTGCAAATCATATACCTGACAAAAGATTTGTATTTAAAATATGTAAATAATTCTCCAAAATCAACAATAAAAAACAATACAAGTAGTAAATGGGCCAAAAACTTGAAGAGACATTTTGCCAAAGAGAATGTACAGTACAGATAGTAATCGAGACTATGAAAAATGTTCACCATCATTAACCATTAGGGAAATGCAAGCTAAAACCACAATGAGCTATTACTGCAAATTTATTAACATAGCTAAAATAAATAATGACAGTCCAACACCCATTCATGATGAAAAAAAAAAAAGTCTCGGCAAAGTAGGAATAGAGGAGGACTTTCTCAACCTGATAAAGACTATCTACAAAAAAACCACGAACATCATACTTAATGTTGAGAACTTGAAGCTCTCCCACTAAGATCAGGTACAAGGCAAGGACATCCCCTCTTACCACACTTTTTCAACATCATACTGGACAACCTTTATAATACAATAAGGCAAGAGAAGAAAATGAAAGCTATACAGGCTGAGAAGGAAGACATAAAACTGTTTTTGTTCACAAATATCATAATCATCTATGCAGAAAATCTGAAAAAAAAATCAAGAGAAATAAACCCCTAGAACTAATAAGCAATTTATTATAGCAAGGTAGCAAAATACAAGACTAATACACAAAAGTCAGTTGTTTTCTTTTATATCAACAATGAACAAGTGAAATTTGAGGCTTCGAATGTGGCGTTTTGCTTCTTGGTATCAAAGCAAAGAGAAACATGGTTGCTTTTAAAATGCACATTGTCAGCTTGGGGCACTAAGCTAAAAAGGGTTCCTTTTAGGTTTCATGAAGAAGGTGAATTTGTTCAGAGTCTTTAAAGAAAGGAAGTATGATGGAAGGAATATGTTTGTTATTAGTGATTCTGAGAGGCAACTAGTGCTTTGGACATTTAACAGAAGAACTTTCCTCTACAATCCCATTCAGTCCCCCATCTTCCATTATTATTATATCTAACCATCCCTATGTTTGTAATTTCCCGTGATTAATCTACAGTGTTTTGCCTAAAGTAAATTCCTGGAGTCAAATCACATTTTAATTTTACACATTGTAAATGTGCAGGCTATGGAGGAGAAAGTAGTCAAAGCTTGAAAAATGAAAATAAAAAAAATGTCTATACTCCCTTGGGATTCATTCATGAGATTTTAAGTTAAAATATGATCTGGCTTACTGAAATTTAGCAAAATATTGCAACCGATCCTGAAAAGTGAGAGGATCTAGGAGTCCTGGGTTCCTGGTTGGCTTTGTCTTGCCTGGTCAAACTTTTGGCCTGCCCCTTCCTGGGCCCATTACTGTGTTGGACATTAGGAACATTGTTTCCATAACAATGTTTGCAGTAATGTTTTAGAGAACAGACAATGGAAAAAGTTGTACAGGACCCATTGGTGATTGTGTAAGTAATGAGAATGATCAACGAGTTCAGCAGAGGAGCTACTATAGGTAGAGTCTAGAATGATAATAAGGAAGAAAACCTCAGCTGTGCAAGGCACTATTTCCTCAAGTCCGGGGAGACTTCCTGGGGAGAAAAGACTGTGGTTTCAGTTCTTTGGACTTCATCATACAAATGGTGGGGTTCTCAGAGATAGCTAATGTCTCAAAAAGTGAATCTGTCTTATTTGGGGAAAAGATTCATTCTCATCCCTGCCCCCCACCCAGTCCATGTGCCAACCTGACTGGGGTAGAAAAATATTCAACATAAACTCCTTAGGAGATTGTAATAAAAGGAAACTGGAGAAATCCTCTCCTTTGCAGATCTTTAAATGCTTTATAGGTGTGGCTAAGATTCTGCATACTCCATATAAAATTTAAAAAGTATTTTTTTAAATTAAAAAGTTGTTTTTTAACATTTAATATTATTTTATATTAGTTTCAGGTGTACAGCACAGTGGTGAGACATCTATGCAATTTATAAAGTGATCCCTCCAATAAGTCCAGTACCCTCCTGGCACCACACATCGTTATTACAATATTATTGACTATATTCTTCACGCTATACTCCATTTTTCCATGACTATTCTGTAACTACCAACTGTACTTCTTACTCCTTTTATCCCCTTCACCCCCACCACCCCCCACAACAGTTTGTTCTCTGTATCTATGAGACTTTCTGTTTTGTTTATACTGTTCTTTAGATTCCATATATAAGTGAAATCATGTTTGTCCTTCTTTGACTTATTACACTTAGCATAATACCCTCTAGGTCCATTCATGTTGTTGCAAATGGTAAGTTTTCATTCTTTTTTATGGACAAGCAATATTCCACATCTTCTTTATTCAGTCATCTATTGATAGACATTTAGGTTGCTTCCATATCTTGGCTATTGTAAATAATGCTGTAATGAACACAGGCATACATATATCTTTTTGAATTAGTGTTTTGGATTTCTTCGAATAAATACTCAGAAGTGGAATTGCTGGGTCATAATGTAGTTCTATTTTAAATTTTTTGAAGAACCTTACTTTTTTTTGTAGAGGCTACACCACTTTGCAATCCCATCAACAAGGTAGAAGGGTTCCCTTTTCTCCTCCTCCTCATCAGCACTTGTTGTTTGTTAATTTATTGATGATAGACAGGTGTGATGTGATATCTCATTGTGGTTTTAATTTGCATTTCTCTGATTAGTGACGTTGAGTATCTTTTCCTATGTCTATTGGCCATCTGTATGTCTTCTCTGGAGAAATATCTATTCAGATCCTCTGCTCATTTTTTATTATTTATTCATTTATTTATTTATTATTTATGTCTACAGCACCTGGTCTTCCTAGGTGGTCTGACCCTCCTTAGCTTCTGAGATCGGACATCGGGCTTGTTCAGGGTGGCATGGCTGTAGACCAAAGACCATGGCTCCACTGGGGCGCAAACCCATGACCTTCTGCGTGTAAAGCAGATCTGTTAACCACTACATTATGGAACCACGTCCCCTCTGCTCATTTTTTAAATTTGATATTTTTGGTGTTGTTGATATGAATTCTTTATAAATTTCGGCATATAAATTTTTTTAAAACAAGTAAATTAGAGTACAATTATTCATATAAATATGCATTTCTTTTGCATAAAATATTTTTGTCTTAATGGGTTTCATTTACAATGTGTAAAATTAAAATGTGATTTGACTCCAGGAATTTACTTTAGGCAAAACACTGTAGATTAATCACGGGAAATTACAAACATAGGGATGGTTAGATATAATAATAATGGAAGATGGGGGACTTAATGGGATTGTAGAAGTAAGTTCCATAGCGCTGCTGTGTTTTCCTGTCCTGGGTTTAGTAATGAAGATGATTTTTCTGTATACAAGAGATGATGGAAATACAGAAAGTAGAAGTAACAAAACAGAACCTTGACTACCTGAATTCAGACCTTGAAAAGGACCTGCAGAGACTGGATAAGGCAAAACAGTTTCTTCTCAGAAAAATTCTAGAGAAAGAAGAAACTATTCAAAGGTCAGTCTTTGCTGTTGGTCAGAGAAGGGCTTCACATCAGAATACCCCTTGGGACAGAGAGAAGGTGGAAGGAAGGTTTACTTCTTTGTCCTTGACTCTCGGCGTGTTATTTAAACCCTGAAACATGCGATGGCCTCACCTTCATGCATAGGCTTTGCATTACATTTCCACATTAGGTTGACATTTTATAGCCACTGCATTTGGTAGTCACTCTGGCTCCCTGAGACCCTGGCAGTATCTTCCCAAGCTGAGGTCCTGGCAGCTTCCTTAGGACTGATCCACACCTGGGTGACTCTATTTTTCAGTCTGGAAAGAGAGATCACCCTGTTACTAGGAGGAACTAAAGAGAGGGAGGAGTTGAACCATTTCGTATCTGAGAAGGAAGAAGGCCTGAGGGACCTGGAATTAGGTTACTGCAATGACAAATAAGTGGAGAGAATCGTTGCAGAGAGCTCATCACCCATTAGTCAATAGAACTCAGGGATCTGAATGCTGTTGGGACCTGCCCTCAAGAAGTTTATGATCTAAATGACACAAAAATACAGATATTCAAATAGGAAGAGAATACTAACTTCCACAATTATACAGGGATGCGTCAACGATCTTGATTTTCCAACCCATGGCTTATAAGCCAAGGAAGTTTCATTTTTTAAAATTTATCTTTTTCTTCTACTAGAAGGTAATCCAATGAGGGCATGAATTTTTGTCTGAATTTTAACTCCTATTTCACTCCTATTTCTCCAGTGCCTAGAACAGTGCCTGGCATATAGTAGATATGGCAATTTGGCTGAGCCCACCAAGCCAGAGCCCTGCTGTCGTGTTTTTCTCTGAAAAAGAGGCATGAGGTTTCTCTTTTGCTCTGTGATTCAGATGACATGTGAGTGTACCCTTTGGAATACAGAGAGAAGAATAGGCTGGGAAGCTTTGGTCAGTCAGACGGGAGGAAGGAGGATGGTTAGGCCCACATACTAGGCAGTCAGGTGACCAAGGCTTAAATGTCAGCTCCGCTACTGCGTGACTTTTAAACGAGTTATGCACTTAACTTTCTTTGTCTCCTCATCTGATAAATGGGGTTTATAATAATGCCCCATTTATAGTATGTCTTCAATATATGACAGTCATTATTATCATGCTCTTTGCTGGTCTAGAGGAAGAGTGATCATTACCCATTTGCTTTCCAAAAGGAATGCTATTAATATTCTGCTGTCATTCATTGTCTTCCACAGATGAAACTACAAAAATCAAGAGAGTCCTGTGCAAAGCAAGAGAAGGAACTGGTCAAGGTAGAGGCAGTATTTTCTCCACTGAGAGTCTGTCTAGAATATAAATGAGAGAGAACCCAAAGGTCTTAGGAACAGAATAGCTTGAGAAATGGGAGAGGGAGGAGCAAGTACACATGGCAGGTGAATTTCTGATTTACGTGCAAGTAAAGAGAAAGAAAGCTTATTTTAAAAGTACCGATCTTATTATTTCTTAAACACCCCTCTGCCTCAAATACTCACATACTATTGTTGAATCCCAAACCTAAGTGTCCTGAAACATCTGATGTTTCACTTGAGAGGCATTTGACAACCTGGGCAAACAATTTCCTTTACTCAAAAGTAGACCCTGCACATGAATGATGAGGTCACTGCTTTGTGATGTGGCTGTTTTCCCTTCAAGTAAGAAGTTGCTAGGTAACCAGCCAACTGTCCAATGTACATGTTAGAGTCTCAGAGAGCAGCCAAACTTGGTTCTGATTTAACTGATGAGATGTGTTCATTTCTTTTCTTTCTAGATAGAGAGCAACTACCAATCTGTGTATCAGCTCTGTAAGGACCAAGCCCACTACATAAAGGTACACTGCCTCTGGGGGAAAGTCAGAGTAGAGGCAGAATTTCTCCAAAGCCATGGGTTTCCTGGTTTCTTGTTATCTGCCACTGGGAAAAATGAAAATGTATTTTATACAACAGCAACAACAACATAGTTGTATGTTAAGGATTTACTTTGTACCAGGCACTGGCATGTATGATATTTTTAAACACTCAACGTATGGCACTTTTCTTAAAAATTTTTGTCCAGTAACTCTATGAGGATGTAATTGTTATAATCAAGAGGACACAAAGGTTTAAAGGAGTTAAGGAATGTGCTCTAAGAACACAGTTAGTGTTAGTAAGAGTCAGAGCTGGGATTTGAATGTAAGCAGGATTCAAAGAGAGAACTCCTTTTTTTTTTTTTTCATGTCTATTCATCTGGTCACTAATGTGTCCTAATTTTTTATTAGAACATTGCCATACTTGTGTGTGCACACATGTATGCACCATCTGAAATATTAGAAATTAGTCTTAGGGGAATCTTTCATCAATGACACTGTAGTAAAATACATAGAAATTCTTGATTATGACAATTTTTTTTATTTCCATGGGAAGAAATACCAGGAATCCTGAGGCAAATGGAAAAGAAAAAGGAGGTGCTGCTTCTTGAAAAAGAAGTGTAAGTTTGGTCAAATGACCTCCCTGATGGACTGAAGTGACGGTCTCTAGGTGGTCTTTGAAAAGCAAAGTATTTCTCAGACCAATTTGTGTCACTATAAATGGCCCCCAACAAGTCAGCCTCTACTGCATATTCTAGACTGAAAAATCATCTGTACTCAGGCTTCTCTCTTGCCTTTCTCAGCAATCAGTGTTTAAAAGGTTTCTTTTTTATGTCCTTTTCATGTATCCTCAGTTGAGTGTTATTCTTGAAAACTTGACTTGGGCTAGTTTGACAAGAAGAAGAGTTCTAGTAAAAAGAGGGCAGGAGACTTAGCAGTGTTTCTCCATATGTGTGTCTGTCCCCAGTGATAACCCTTTACACACGTTCTGTATCTATAGACTTATATATGGCTCAGAACTTGACATACCTTTCCTTTTGTTTATACTTTTAAACTTTATTATGTATTATATTGTATAATATACATGGAGTGCACAAATCTTAAGCATACTGCTTGGCAAATTTTTATACACATACATCCACATGTTAACACCACTCAGATCAAGATATAGAACATTTGAATACTCCAGAAGGCTCTGCACCCTCCTCTGAGTCAATACTCCCATGAAAGGTATCCACTATTCTGACTTTTACCATTTTTTATTGGTTTTGTCTGCTTTTGAACTTTATATAAATTCAGTACATTCCCTTTTGTGAACCTCTCACTGAGATTCATTTATGTTGCTGCGTGCAGCTATGTTTTGTCTTTTTCATGACTGCATAGTATTCCATCGTATAAATATGCCACAGTTTGTCTATTTTACTGTTGATGAACATTTTGGTTAAAGCCAATTTTTCAAAGTTGCTGTACCAAAATCTCCTCCCATGAGACATTTGTATGGGTTTTAGTTACTCAACATTTCACTTTCACTTGGCATTTATAGTCTTATTTTAGCCAAACTGGCAAGAGTATAGTGATATATAATTTTTATTTTATATTGTATTACTAATTACTAATGATGTTGTATATATTTTCAAACGTTTATTGGAAATTTGATATCCTCTTTTGTGACATGTCTATTTGGGAGATTGTCAGTCTTTTTCCTATTAATTTCTTGTTTATTGTATTTTTTTTGATAAGGTAATTTGCCAGATATAAGTATTACAATCTATTCTATGGCTTTCCTTTTTTACTCTCTTAATGAAATCTTTTGATAAACCATAATTTTTAATTTTAAAGAAATCTAATCACCAAATTTATCAATTTTTTTTGCTTAGTGCTTTCTTTGGATCATAAAACTATTCTCCTATGCTTTCTCCTAGAATTATTTCATTGTTTTCCTTTTACACTTACATTTACATTCATCTGCAATTTATTTTTTTCTACAGTGTGAGGTAGAGATCAAGATGCATTTTTTCCCCTGTATAGATAACCAACTGACCCAGCACCATTTGTTAAAGAAACCATGAGTTTTCAGTGGTGCCTTGTTTTATAAGTCAGGTGACCATATATGTGTGAGTCTGTTTCTGGATACTTTATTCTGTACCATTAGTCTATGTCTCTATCCTTGTGCCAATACTACACTGTTTTAATTACTGTAGCTTTATAATTGGTCTTGATATATCATGGCTTAAGTTCTGCAACCTTTTGTTCTTTTTCAAGATTATCTTGGCTATTCTTGACCATTTGAATTTCCATATAAACTTTTAATTAGTTTTTCATTTCTAAAAAAAACTTGCTAAGAACTTTATTGGAATGTAATGGAATCTATCAACAAATTTGGAGGCTAATTAATGCTTAAACAACACCGAGTTTTCCAAATCATAAACATCATTTCCCTGCATGTATTTAGATCTTTTTAAATTTCTCACAATAATGTTTTGTAGTTTTCTACATCTACCAACAGATTTAATCCTAGATATTTTAATGCTAAATTCACTTATTCTAATAATTTGTTTGTAGATACTTTTAGGTTTCATCTGTGAATAATAACAGTGTATACCTTCCTTTTTAATCTTAATACTTTTTAATTTTTTTCTTGCCTTATTGAATTAGCTAAGACTTTTGGTACAATATTGGCTAGAGGGAGGGGTCACAGTGTGGCATCTTTGACTTTTAAGTGCTTGATATTTAACCATTAAGTATGGCGTATGGGTTTCTAATAGACATTCTTCATCAGACTAAGAAATTTTCCTTTTATTTTGAGTTTGCTGAATGTATTTTTTTAATCACTAGCAGGTATTAAATTTTATTAAGTGCTTTTTCTGTATGTATTAAAAGGATCATGTTTGTTTTTTTTTCTCTCTCTCTTGGAAATGTACCAGTGACCTTTCATGTTTAACAGTCCTTGAACTCTGACTTTTACCCCCCAGCACTGCATGCCTACTCCAATCTTTGCTCAGCTCTTTAGGAATCTTCTGTTTTCTAGCCTTTCTTGGAATCTGGAGCTACTCATGCACAGCCTTGACAGGGCAGTTCATGCGGATATTTGAACTCATTTCTCTTTGGTTCTCTCCCCGCTCAGATGTTTCTCTTCAAGTCATAGTCATTTTGATGGTCTTGAACTTCACCCTCTGTCTCCTCAGCCAATTAATGCTGCCACTTGCTCTTTGGACTCTCTTCCTTATACCACAAATTGGCAAGTGCCCTTTGGGAAAGCCCGGATAAATGAGGAGCTCACCTCAGTACATTTTACTTCGCTCAGGGTTTGTATCCCCTCAGCTTCTGACTGCATTCTTCAATGCATTCAAACAGCTATTTAATGCATTTTGTCCGGTTTTTGTAGTTGCTTTTACAGTTGGTCTAGTCTGATACAAGCTATGCTATCATGGCCAGAAGCTGGAGTGTGTACCACTTCTCCCTTTTCTCCTCGATTTGATGATTACGAAAAGTTATTCCTATGAAAAATCTGAGTAAGCTTTTCTGGACCTGACCCTCTGGCAGGAAACAGCTCTAAACTCTGGGTGGCAAAACAAAACAAATGAACGAACCATTAGAAGGCACTGGAGAGTGAATTAAAACAGGTAGATTCTGGAGGTGAGGTGACACATGGAAGAAGGAAATGGCAGGGGTGATTTCCCCATTTTTATCACTCTTGGCCTGAAGGAGGCTAAACTTCATGTGTGAGGGGCGATAGAAACACAGGGAGAAAACCATTGTCTTTCTGAGCTAAAAAACAGAGGACAGAGTTCTGGACGGTCAAAGCTTCTGGATGAAAAGCAAAGAGCCAGAGATGGAGAGTCTCATATTTTGTGTCTAAACTCTGCCCCAGCTGCAGACTGACCTCTAAACCACGCATGCTCAGCACAGTCTGTGAGCAGCCCAGCTGAGGACATCAGACCTAACCTGGGATTTGAACTGCCACCAAGAGACAGACTTTTTGCAATTTGAATTCGACCTCAGGATTATGGCAGGGTTAATCTTCAATGATTCTTTTCTCGTGAGAATGGAACACATTTTACTGGTTCTTTGTATGCTGAGCCCTTACGAATTTTGAATGTTGAGCACTGTGAATGTTATCAAGAATCTAGGAAATAAATCATAGATGTTGCATCGCTTTCATCAGCCCCTCAGATTATGTAATGTAATTATTATCTGATCTTTTTCACACAGATTCAAAGCCCAGAACAACTCCTCCCATGTAGTGAAACGTGGGTCAATTCAAAACGTTCAAAACAACATGGTAAGTCTTTCTCATCCCAAATTGGAGTTTCCTCTGTCCCTTCTCCTCTGCCCACTACCTTCTTCTTACTAACTCTAGCGTTAGGAAATAATGAGGTTCAGTACCGTGCTCAGCTCCACGGCAGCTATAAAGTGGCAGAGTCAGGATTCAAAGCCAGGCAGCCTGACCTCCTGGGTTTAAGCTCTTAGCCACCCTACTATACTGACTCTCTGTGAGCACGTGGACAGGCACAGCTGTGGCTTTCTTTGCTTCCCACAGGAGAAGACCATTGTTAAGAAACAGAAGAGAATTTTTTCGTACAGGTAAGTGATAGAATCTTGTGTCCCCCTGCCACCCTGGTCTAGGCCTCATTTACTCTGTAGAAGCAAGTGGCTTATAAGAGCATAAGGAAAAAGAATAAACACATCCACCAACTAGAAAATACCAGGCAGATCCAGATTTCTCCCAACTCTTCCTTCTTTTTGTCAACACCAGAGTTATACAGGACTTGGTGTTTGGAGAAAGTGGCTATTTCTGAGAAGTTCAAGATGAAGGCTGCAGGTTGCATTTCACTTTCACATTCCATTCTTATGATTCCATTCTTATGGCCTCTTTCTATTTTTCAGACCCCGAACCTGGTAATCTCTGCTACACTCAGCTGGCGAGAAAGTTCGGGGTGCATTAATTTTCTTAATTCTTATATTGTAGTTCTTTTAGGAAAAAAAGTCACTTGAACTCTCTGTGCCTTAAAAATTTTTTTTTAAGAGAGTGATCCTAAAATGCTTTGTGTGGCACTTTAAAGTATAGCTTCAATTTATGACATTTTAGGACAGCTGAAAACTGAAAAGTCAGTTTTCAGGGTGGAATTTTCTTAGATGCACAGGAGAAAACACACATACATAACACACACACACACACACATACCTTGTATCGTTTGAGGTGCTCTTTTCCAGCATTTGATGTTTAGAAAAAGCTAATCCTAATAATTTTACTTGGATGTTAATGTCAGGATGGCCAGTTTTATTTCAAATTCTAGAATTGCTTGCTATACTGAAACTGAAGAAGGCCACTGGTCACGAGACTCACAAATGCGACAGTCCTAGATATTTTCTGACATCCCCAAAAGGGCTCCTCCATATATAGTACTTGGAAAGTCTTCTCATTTGTACCCCCAACTTTTCTATGTGGACATCTATTCAGTTGGAGGGCTTAAATATCAGGAGGGCTGTATTCAATTCCTAACCACTACATCAATCTTCTGTTATCACCTACCTCCTACCCTCAGTCTCACTTTCTATCTCTCACTTTCCTATCAGTTTTGCCTGAAGAAAGTAATTCACTGGTCATTCAAGGATGGTGAGGTTCACCTCCTATTACTGGATCCCGGGCTGTCTCTTTCCCCCATGCTAATGATGAATTTCTCTTTGCAGGCATTTCCGGTGTCTTGTCTTCATGGTCATGATGTCCATTAGGCTGCTGAGTTATGTGTTTTTCTACCTGCAGTACATAAACCCAGACCTTCTTGTGAATGCCCTTCCCATGATAATGAGCAGGGACACATTGAAGAGGCTGAGGGACATCTTATTTCCCCTCCTCACTCTAGAGGTGGAAGAAGTTCTACCACACTAGTCTGGAATGACTTGGGGTTGGGAGGCTTCACACCACACCCTAGTGAAGAGGGGGGCATGGTTTTGCTTTGTGTGGAGGATGGGCCAGGAAGGAAGTAGGAGACTTGACTCAAAGCTGCTACTCTGTCATCTGACCTCTTCATTTCTTGCTCTTCCCTTGCTTTCCCTCTGGAGTGTCTCCCTTTGAAATAAAGAGTATGTTTGACAAAAATTCATGTGTGGGTTTGTGAATTTGGTCTGTGAGTCCTGGGCACTCACAGTTTCCACCCTGTGCAGCTGAGAAAAGCTGCACTTACAATGAGATGAGAAAAACTCCCCCAGGACTTCCATTCTCTACTCCATAAAAAAACCAAAAACCAAAAACCAAAAACCAAAACAAAAACAAACAAAAAAAAAGTAGAGGAAAAAATTATGGCTTAATTTGTTAGCTTTTCTCTTAGCTTTTCTGTTCGCTTTGGAGTAGACACAAAGAGCATTTAATTGAGGAGCCACTAGGTGGGTATAAGGCTTGCTTCTGTCTAATATTTTACCAACATATTACTCTCCCTAAAGCCCTTTTGTTTTATAAGGCTATATCTTATAGGAGCGGGATGTCCTTAAAAGCTGATCTTTTTCATGTACACAGATGGTTACTCTTCTCAATTGAGAAGAAAATTACCCTAAAATTTAAGTGCCAAATAAAAAGCAGTGTGTAAAAACAGAAAATGCTTTAGACATAGTAGGCATAGCTAGACACAACTTGTACCTACCTACTTATCCTTCAAATCCTAATTCAAATGTCATGTCTCCCATAATGCCTCCTTAGATCCCTCCTTTTCATCTCCGATCCATCCCTCTGAGACAGCCACACTTGCCCTTTTCTGAATTTTCCTATACCTTCTCTGGGCTTCCCTCAGTGCCCTGCCTATTGCTACCTTATAGTGTCGTTACTGTGTGTCTTGACCATAGGGCACATGAACCCTTTATTCTGTACCATCCCAAATGGCCCCTAGCACAGTGTCTATACAAAGGCCCCTAGCACAGTGTCTATACAAAGGTACTTAGTAAAAGATGGAATGATCCTTTAGAGAGTTTGTATTTCTTTTCTAGGGCATCTGGAGGGTGGTAACGATTGGAATCCTGAGTCTAGACCTTGTGTTGTGAGAGCTCACTCTTGCTGGTACAGCCAACTGGGTGTTGATGGTGGAAAGGGAAAGGAGGTAGAGGGATATACCACAGAATACAAGGTTATGTGGTCAGCTGGTGGTTTCTGTAGGTTACCGAGGCTAAGTGATGAAGGTACCTTGGTAGCTCCTTCCACCTACGTATTCCCTAGGCTCTTGCTTTCTGGTGACCTTTTCTCTTTTCAACACCATTCTTGATACAGGTTTATACTGAATTTCACTTAGATAGCAGTGTAAGGGTAGAAGAGACACAGTGCATGTTTGCTTTGGCTGCAGACATGACCCTGAGCTACTTTTTTTGGGGGGGTGGGGACTGAGGGGAAGAGAGTGAATCGTCTCAGAACAAGGCTCCAGAATACGAAAAACTGATCAACACCGCCCTCTTGTGGCCAAATGAAAGCTCTCTGCATTTCGGCAGGGTTCACCCAAAAGGCAAGAGTGTGACAAGCAAGTTGAAACAAGGAAGATGGATTAGTTGTCACTCCTGGGCAGTGCTCTCTATGACCTCTAATAAGTCCAATTAGTAGTATTCATCAATTCATTCAACAAATATTTATTGAGCCGCTTTCTTGGACCAGGCACTGTTCTAGACACTGGGATTAGAGCAATGAACAAAACAGACAAAAATCTCTGCCCATATTCTAGTGGGTAGAGGCAGATAATTAACAAATAATTAAAATATAAAAATCAGATGATATCAGGTGATATAAAAACATTAGGTGGAGCAGGAAGAAGGGAGCACTGAGCAGCAGCAGTTGCAAAGTCTACTTGAGAACTGGCATTATAATCAAGACCTGAATGAGATGAAAGAGCCATGTACGTACCAAGGGAGGTAGCATGACCAACAGGAAGACGGCAAGTACATGGCCTTGAGGCTGGAGTGTGCCTGGTACATTTGAGGTTCCTTAGCTAATTCCCTGTTCACACCTGTGTAATGGTACCTTCATTAAACTGGAATCTTCTGAGTTAAATTCTGGTTCTTGCCAGTATCGTGGCTGATACACTGTTCAGTGGCCAGAAGCATTCATTAGGCTGGAGGGTTTCCACTTTTGAGTAATTCTAGGGCTACAGGTGTGTGGGAAGAAAATGGCACCGACCAAGAAATGAACACACAGAGTATCATTTCCTGAGTCGTTCTCATCTCTGGTTACACAATCTCTCATAAACTCACGGAACTCTTAGGCTCTCCTCCACCTCCCAGCATGTCCTACAATCACATCCTAATCAGATGTAGGCCCACAGGACTAGGAAATTTCGCTTAGGAAATTACAGACCAAGCAGCCCCTAACTCGCAGTCAATGATCCAGTGGGGATTTGAAAGCTTGAAGCTGTGCTGGAAATCCATGCTGCAGAAGCACAGTGGCCTTTTTCTGCCACCCAGTGAGTCTGCTTTCAAGCAGGCAGCTGGCCCTGGGGCCTGGATGGCATTTCCAAGTCTGGGAAGCGGAAGAGGTGTGACCGACTGCTGTTTTAAATGAGCCGTGCTGAGGCGGACATCTGACTTCCAGTAACTGAGAGCTTATCACCCCCCAAATATCCAGAAAGATTATGACAAAATAATATAAAGCACCTAGCATAACAAAGGGCATATGGTGGGTATTCAACCGACATGTATTTCCTTTCCCTAATATTAGATAAAAGTTTGCCTTCATCTAGTAGCTAATTTTAGTTCTGCCTTATAAAGCCACACAGCAAAATGACTGTCTCCTTCATATTTTAAATCACTAAAATTGAAAGGCCTTCTGTTCTCCAAATGAACATTCTCAAGTCCTTTAAACTGTCACCTGACATGGCCTCCAGATCTTGTATTATTTAATTTACTTTTCCCCGAACACTCGCTGAGCTGAACAGAATATTACAGATGAAGTCTGACTGGCAAAGTACAGTAACATTATTCTCCTTTTATTCTGAACACTATGTCTTTATTAATGCTTCCTAAGATTTCATTAGCCATTTTGGAGGCTGTCTTGCACAGACAATGAGCTTGGCATCAACCGAGATCCCTATAATCCTTTTGAACATGAATCATTCTTACTCTACATCTCTACTGTTTTGTATTTGTACAGATTAAAAAACAATTCTAAATGTAGAACTTTCTACGTGCTCTGTTAAATTTCAATTTGTTGGTTTGGCTGCTTCATTTTAGCCTGTTGCAGTCATTGAAAACCCTGATTTTATAAAGGAATTGCCTAGTCCATTTAGTGACCGGAGACACCTGGTAAAGTAGACATTGCTGAACTTTAGATGTGGAAAGGCTTGGGTGTGACTCTTCTTTGGCCTTGTAATATTGTTGACCCCAGGCAGCTGGTTAACCCTTCCTTTAAAGTAGTCAGGTAAGTAATAACACTCCCAGGAGCAGGATATAACAGCTGCAAGTCCTTTCAGTATTCTGAAATGGAATTTCTTTGGGTCTGGGGACTCAAATTCAATTAAATGGATTAGGCCCTTTCCTTATATCTTCTTACCGATCTTAAAACTTAATTACCTGTTCACTATTTTGGACTATCCTTTTTATCACACTAAAGATCAATTTCCTTGATTAGAGAAGGCTAATGTGAAATAGGACTCTTATCTATTAACATTACACCTCATACCCTAAGGAGTGATCTATCTCTTTCATCTCTCCTGTTTCAAATACAGCATTGCAAATGCCTTTTTAAAAAATATATATACTTTATAATATCTTTTTGAAACCCCAGCATTGTCTTGGGGGAAAAAAAAAAAGCACTGAATAAGGAGTCAAAACTTGGACCCTGGTCCCAGCCTTATTGTCATTATCTGAGTTTATACTAGCCACAAACTCTCTGAGCCTGAGGTTGATTTTGGGTGTTTCTAATATTGTTCATTCTGACTTTGATTCTATGAACTAGTACATTCAGGTCCTTACATGAGCGTGAACGAGCTGTCTTCCTAACTTTCTCCAAGCCTGTCAGGCTTCAGTCCTCCCAGCAAACTGAGCCCTCTCCTGCTCTTTTCTCTTTCCCAGGGCATCCTGCTGGAAATCTGGAAGTGCTTCCACAGCTCGCTCTTTCTTGTCGGGAGTCTTACTGGGTGATGCTTCTGTAATTCTTATCTTCTTGAGAAGAAATAGTCTATCTTAAGAATGAGTTAAGAGGTTTGGTTTAAAGGCTTAGTTCAACAAATATTTATTGAGTTCCTCCTGTGTGCCAGGCCCTGCACAATTAGTGCACTGGGATGCAGAGGAGAAGGGAGGGGGAACAGTTCAAGAAATAAGCAACAAATTATGTTCGCAAAGACTCTGAATTTTGTAGCAGATTCCAGAACTCAATGTCAAGTTTAGAGGTAACTCTAAAGGTTCTCTGAAGTATAAATGCTAACTTAATGAGGGCTCAGAACTACCAATACTCACATTTATTGATCATCTGCTATACTGCAGACATTGTGTTAGTCACTTCCACATGATCTCCATTTCATAGTTTGGTGAACTGCCTGAGATTACCCAGCTAGTAAATGGCAGAGCCAGGGATCATGGACCACCTCTGGACTCCACCAGGACACCTGCCTTTCATGTTTCAGATACAATATAGATCTTCGAAGTCATCTTCAAATCCAATATCAGTCTGCTAATCAGTAGAACTATTGAATCAGTAATTGTAATCGGTTACTTTTCCATTACCTATTTTTCTCTCTCCTCTATCATTGGTTTAAAGTTACTATAGAGATCCGACATCATTCCATTTGCTGTCTTAAATTTTACTTTGGAGGTTAATTATACCTTTAGTTAAATGATTCTCATTAAAATAAAAAACGTCTTGGATAAATGCTTTATTAAGCCATTACAGACCATTTATACCCTAGTATGATTATAATGTGGGAGAGTTGAGTTTTATAGAGAGAGCCTGAAGGATATATTAAGGCCATTGTCACATAAGGTGGGTGAGGGTGTTGAACTGAAGGAGTAACAGGGAAACTGAAGTAATCTCTGGAATGCTGACTCTACCAAGAGCAGCTTTGCCTGCGATGGCCCTTAGGGAGTCCATGTAAAAACTTTAGTTCTCATGCATAGCCATGCCACTCTCATGTTACAGCTTTTAGTATAACATAATTGGATTAGGTGGGAATCCAACTCAGTACAGGGGTGATGCTGTCCCCTGCAGGTTGATCTCTTGCAAAGCCCAGTTGAAATGTTCATGGCGGGTCTTTTCTCCCACACTCCAAATATACTCACTAGTTAGGATTTAATCAACTCTTTCAAAATCCTTGCCTTTATGCCATGGTCATCACCACCTGTGCATGGGTATCAGCTTGAAAGAATCACATCACTCGTTTCCTCTGGGAGTTCAGTGAGTTTGAATCTTAGAGGGCTCTATAATCCCCAAGCTCAACAGCTGCCAGTTTTGTGACAGGGACCGTGAATGGGCAGGTGTTTGTCTCTCTACTTGCTTGGATGTGTAGGCTTCCTGGGTGCTATCCTCATGGGTCTCAGCTGGCAGAGCTGCCCTAGTGTGGGATGGTCTATCCTTTGCCAGCAATCTGCAGGAGCGTGACCCCCAGCTTGGAGCTCAGAATTTATTTTTCTTCTGGGAAGTCTGTTGAAAGGTTGGTGAAACCTGGATCTAACCAGAGGCTTTTCAGATCTTGGATTTCTCAGCCTCACCGAGCTAAGTCACAAAAAAGTAAAAGGAGTGATGGTAGGGGCTTTTGGCAGTTCTTAGGAGAATTACAATGCAGGGGGTGGTGAGAGGGGTGAAAATGAGGGCTAGGGAAGCATGGCAGATGGGAAAAGTCCAAGGGGGTCTGATGGGGAAGGGGATGGGTTTCCTGGCTATGGATTTTTTCCTTTTGCTAGAATTTTTCTGCAGTAAATATAGGTGGTTAAGAGATTCCCTACCTTCCAGGCCTGAAACTATGTTTGCAATCAACTTTAAACAAAACCAGATGATAGTTTAAATGCTTTACAATTCAGTCAGTAATGCAATCTGGAAATAAGAGGTAAATCTGAGATTAGATGCTACCCACCTACCTTTCCAATCATGCTCTGAGTATCTCTGGTCTAGAAAACTGATGAGCCGCCACGAGCCTAGAACCAGTATACCAGTATACCTAGTATACCAGTGACTTCCTATGTAATGGGAAACCTAACCTCTTCCCAAGGTTTTATCCTACTGGGAAGATCACCATTGACCAAACTTACAAGATAAAATGTCAATTTAGCAAATTTTTATGTCCCTTTTACCTGCACCATTGTGCTAGAAAAAATAGGCACAAAAAAAATTGTGAATTTTGTTATATAATTCCTACCTTGAAAGAATTTGTAATCTATTAGCAAGGAAAAAAGAAAATACAAAGTCACCTTAATGCAAACAAGAGTGAGGAAAGTACCATTAAGAGGATACAGAGTGCCAAGGAGGCTCAAAGAAAAAAGGTTACATCTAGAACAGGGAGGAGCTAATGGGGAGGTATCATTGGATATAAGTAGAGACAGAGAGATAGGATGTCAGTCCATGAAGATGAAAGAGGATGGGCCTTCTAACTGAGGGGAGAGAGTGAGAGATGATGATCCAAAAACACCCCCAGGCTTTTAAATAAACTAATCTAAACTGTCCAGGGAGAGGCTAGAGCTACACTAATCCTTTGAATATTCAAAGAAAAATTTCCCAGCAGAGAAAATCTTAACAGAAGCTTACTTGATTAGTAATTGTTCAAGAGACATTATTAATTATTCACTTATATTTGCTCTGCAAGAAAGAGTTCAAAAAGGATTCAATAAATTTTTGTCTCCAATGAATTAACCATTGACAGGATTGGGGGGAGGAGAATGTACTAGATAACCCTGGGGGCTCTCTGTTGCTTCACAAACTGGCCCAGTAGCTGGAGGGCAGGGAGAGACCTGAGAAAGAGACAGGTCACTCCAGATAGGTAGGTGGCAGGTTTAGTAAGCAAGGGAATTTCTAAATGAGGCTTGTTTGTGGCAGCTCTGAGAAAAGTAGATCTCTTAAAAGTTTATAAAGAGGCCTTACTTGGGTTCAGTGACATGTACCATCCAGATGGTCTCAACACCACCTTACTCTCTTAAGTCTGTGTCCTTGGAGCAGCTTCCAGTGTGGGGAAGGCAGGCAGAACACACAATCCAAGGACAAGAAAGGAGGTACGGAAACTCTGATGGTACAGGTCCAGCTTGCAGTCAACTGTTGGTCACATCCTCTCAACGATTTTCTCCAACACCTTCCCAATTTAAACATTTTAAATTCTTATACCTTCAAGGCCACTGATTCCCAGAGATACTTACACTGAAATGAAACATTATTCAGTAAAGAAAACGAAAAGATAAAGAACATTCTGTGGGGTTGCGGAAGAGGAATCCAGTTACTCCCTTTGTACCAGAGAGTCTCGTTGACAGAATTGCCCAGGGAATATTTAAAAATACTGGTGCCTGGGCCCCAGCCGGAGGTATCCTTGGTTTCACTTAAGCACATTGGTATTTTTGAAAAGCACCCCTGCAACCTCCCCACCCTAGGTGATTCCAACATGCAGCCAAGGTTGAGAACCACTGCTCTAAAAGCATTGAGAGTAAGTTCCAGCCTCTTTGTGCAAAAATAACAGAGATGTGAGGAGAGCTATTTCCAAACTGGGAAAATAAGTGAGAAGAGGCATGTACAGAGATCACCTCAAAATGACATTGCGCATCCTGATTATTTTTTCTTCATATTTATGGCTGCTTTAGCACCTTCCGACTGGGTCTACAGTTGTTTCGATCTACCTCACACCAATAAGAACAGTCTCCTTAGCATATTGGGTACTTTCTATTCCATGGAGACAGTATAAAGATCAGGATAACGCAAAAACTTACTCTTTCCTGATGTGAGATGCGGAATAAAGCTTGCTCCCCCTCCCACCCCCCGCCACCCACCAAGATATCCACCTCCTAACTTGTAAATGTGTACTTCATATGAGACTGCAGATACGATTAAGTTGAGGATCTTGAAATGGAGAGATTATCCTGTACTATCCAAGTGGACCCAATGTAGTAATAACAAAGATTGTTAAAAGTGAAAGAGGAAAGGAAAGTAAGAGTCGGAGGGGATGTGATTGACAGAAGCAGAGATCAGAGCAATGGCTTTGAAGATAGGAGACCATGAGCCAAGAAACACAGGCAACCTCTAGAAGCTGCGAAATAGTTTACACGCATCATCTTACTCAATCCTCATAATGATCCTATGTCATAGGTCCTTTTACTGCCCCCATTTTATGGAGGAAGAACCAGAAACTCTGAGGGTTAAGATTTGTATTTCTTAGAATCTGCATCGTCAGTAATGATAAGATGCACCATTATATTATGTGCCACCAGAAAAAAAAAAGATTGCTAGTTAAACTATGACATGTCATCAGCATATACCATTTCTAATTCTAATTGGAAAATTAAAAAACAAATGATATGACTTTCCATATGATAACTCTTACATTGCACTGTAGAAAAATATCGAATATCAAATTCTTTAAAACATGTTCTACTTGAAGAAAATTATTCTCGTTTGGAGCCTTTAAAGCTGCATTATTCAGTATGGTAGCCACTAGCCACATATGTCTAGTCCAAAATGAGATGTGACATAAATCTAAAACACAAAAGATTTCAAAGACTTATGATAAAAATATTTAAATATCTCACTAATAATTGTCTGTATTGATCACACGCTAAAGTGACAATATTTTGAATATACTGGATTAAATAAGATAACATTAAAATTAACTCTACCTGTTTCTTTTTACCTTTTTAATGTGGCTTCTAAAGAATTTTCAAATATACATGTGGCTTTAATTACATTGCTATTGGACAGCACTGCTTTAAAGTGCAAATATGCAAGTAAACTGCCTATTGTGTAAAAAAAAAAAAAACACACATTCTGAAGTTAGAGAGCTATTTTGTCCCTTTTCTTCAGAGCAAAATGATGATGTTCACAAAACCTACAAAATTCAGGCAGGGTGAGGTGAATGTGTGTGTTGTTGGAAGTGGAAGGGGTCAGGGCAAGATGCTCAATTCAATTTTCATTTTGGAATAGGTCACTTTCAATTTTTTTGCTGTATTAAAATGTACATAACATAAATTATGCTAATTTAACCATTTTAAGTATCTGATTTGGTGGCATTAAATATATTTACAATGCTGTGCAACCATCAACACTATCTATCTCTAGAACTTTTTCATCTTCCCAAACTGAAACTCTGCCCACTAAATGATTCCCAGTTCTCTCCTCCTCCCAGCCCCGGGCAACCACCATTCCACTTTATCTATGAATCTGACTATTCCATATACTTCATACAAGTGAAATCACACAACATATGACCTTTTGTACCTGGCTTATTTTACTTAGCATAATGCTCTCCAGGTTGATTCACTCTCTTTTAAGGATGAATAATCTTCCATTATATGTATATACCACATTTTGTTTATCCATTTACCTATTTATAGATGAATAATCACTTTGCACTGGCTATGTTACTTGTAATTGTCCTACTTTTGGCGAAGGCTTTAGCTTTGATTTACCGCATTCCTTTTGTCGTGTTTATTGGAAGACCTATGGCATAGGGGCTCTCAATAGAGTCCTCTTAATGAATTATGCTTCACAGAGCTATTTACAAATTGGGCAATTTTATGAAGAACCATGAGTACACATTTTTTTTCCTGCTACAATGTCAATAGATTTTGACGAGTTAGAAGAAACTGTTAACAAATGATTTGGCACCAAGTCATGCAGATAGCGTAGTCCTACTGAGATGCTGAATTCTCATGCAAGAATTTAAGATTAGGAACCCAGCGTTATTCCACTGTAATATTTATCCAGTGCATCCTGCCTACAGCCTTGAGATAAACAGACATTCTATATGGTTGCTTGGCTCTAGTAAATCTGTGCATAAAAAACCAGGAACAAGGAAGCAGAACCCTTTCCTCCTGCAATGTCTCCAGTGTCCTCTATTGACAAACCTTAACACTTGGCCATCTGGCAAAGGAAAAATATTTGAGGGGCTGAGATTCATTTTTACAGAGAAAGCAAAAAGGCTGAATTTAGAGCTCAGAATCAATCATCTTTAATTGGTACAAAAATGAATGGTGGGAAAAGACCTGTACAAGCCATAGAATTGAACAATCTCACTCTCACAGACAGAAAGTGAAGGGAGTTTGTTGCGAGTGAAGAATGAAAATCTAATGATATGTAAAGGAATATCTGGTTTTTGAAGATCCCAAAGATGCCTTATGACCTAAAATGAATAAAAGGAAAAACCCGGGCTGCTGTAAGCAAAAGTGTTTAATAGTGATATTAATAGTGATAAGATATTAATAGTGATAAGAAGGATCATAAGGTCTCTCTCTCCTTCCCCGTGGGTGAGACCATTTATGTTCTTTCAGCAAATATTTAATAAACACCTACCAGGTACAAGTACTACTCTAGTCACTGAGGAGTAGTAAACTTTTATAGTGGTAAACAAGGTAAACAAAGTATCTGACCTCTTAGCCCTTAAAATAAAACAGGACAATGAACAAGAAACAAAACAAGCTATCGACAAGATGATAAAATGACAAACAAATTAAAACAGACATGAAAGGTGATATGCGGAAAAAACTTTGAGTGATATCATAAAAAGTAACTGGGGAGAAGAGCCAACTGAATTAGATGGGGTGCACTGGGAAGGTTGCTCTGCTGAGGTGACATTCAAGTTGAGAACTAAAGGATGAACATGAGCTAGGTAAGTGGAGAGACAAGGAAAAGAGAGAAGAGCAAGGGCAAAGGCTTTGAAGCAGGAAACCGCTGGCTTTCCTCAGAATGAGACAGAGAGAAAAGGAGAGGAAAAGGGGAGATGAGGTAGGAAGGGAGGAGAGGCATTTCTTGTCAACAGCTAGAGTACATTAAGGACAGCTCATATCCCTGTAGCAGACAGAGGTGCTGATAGGAAGAATAAAGAGCTCTAGGGTCCTCTAAAGAAAAAGAGAAATCTAATTATAATGTCTATAAATGTCCTTGAGATACTTCTGCACAGACCATGTTATATTACCCATCTGTATTACATTAGGTTAAGCTATAGCCCAGCTTCAGCTGGTACACCAATCATAAATGCAGCTGGCCCTGAGGGTCAGCTAGCATCTAATCAGAAAACATACATACTCTAATGGTGACAACTACATGCTCTTCCCTTACCCATCATTCAATCAACAACAGAAGTTTGGGTAATAAAATGAATTTCAAAAATGTGTTTTATCTATGAAATCAATGGCTACTTAATACGTTTGAATGTTAGAAAGTTGCTCTTGCTGGTGAAACTAAGGGTATGCAATTTTGTGGTTGGCCAAAATATTTTAAATGCACTACCTAATCATGCATGATCAGAGAATATAAAAATCCAGTGAGGCACAGAGCCTGTACCTTCTGTATGGAACCCAAGGCTTGATTCCAAATTGGTCCTGTGTCCATCTAGCCACTGAAGATTGTTCTTGCCCTGATGCTGACCAGAATCCTGCCTGTGGAATACTGTCACTCAAACTGTGGTCGAAGAACCTAAAGCAGAGTAAGGATTTCATCTAATTTACAGAACAGGTTGTGTTAGCTAGTATTAACTTGCTTGCAAATAAATGTCTGTTTAATAAATGTATGCGTGGCAAAATTTGGTCTGAAATTTGCTTTCTTTAAAATCTGATAGTAAGGTTGGGGAGGAATGCCCTCAGCCACCTCAAACTTTTCAGTGACTACGATTTTTCATTGTTGTTAAAAAGAACTTAAGAGAGCTTGCATGACCAAATTGACTTATATCCATTTGCAACACATTCCCAAGTGACAAGAAACTGGCAGCAGGCATTTAATAGAGAGCAATTGCAGGAAAGCAAATTTCTGCAAATACACACGAGGATTTTAGATTTAAAACCTGACTGCTGGAGTAGCACATTTCCTGAAATTAGCATCAAGGTCTAAAATAGAAGGGGAAGTCCATCTCAGAACAGGAGGTGCATGGCACAAGAACCTAAAGATCTAGATTAGAGACTCTGACACCCTTTAGATAAGGCTTGCATCCTGAGAGGAACTAACATAAGGGAAGGCTGAGCAGAAAACACATGAAGATTTCCATGAATCTTCTCCCATGAGTCTTCTCTATTTTCCCTCTGTGGCTCTTAGAATTTGTGAGCAAAGGTAAGGCCAGGCCTAGCTCTCAAGACAGGAGGAAAACGTTATCTTAATACTCCACTGCCTTCTAGTCCACTAAATAAGTGCAAATATATTTGTGATGATTTCTGTAGCCTAACCTATTCTTATAAACTTTTCTACAAGATGCTTTCCAATCATGTTTTATAACAATTTTTTTAAAGATAAACCAAGGAAGGAAGCCAACATTGTGTGAAGGAAGTTAATTCCAGAAGGAGTGAGTGAAAATTATGGAATTAGAATTCATACTCTTCTTTTGATGGATCACCCGGAGAAGACCAATAACTGGGACCTAGAGAAATGACTTCCTAAGATATTAAAAAGTCAAAGGGAGAGAAATTTGTGCAGGCCTTGAGAATGTGCCTTAAAGATCTTAACTAAGGGAAGTTCATAAACCAAAGACACCCAGTTATGCATGGATACCCATACTTATCTCCCTTCCCTAAACGCAGACTGGATACTAAGGCAAGACTTCCTGGACTCTTCTAAAGGCCAACTTTGGTTCAAGGACTCCTGATGGCCTTGACAAATTTTCTTTGGACTGCTTGGCAGCCTAGGACACTTCCACTCAATCTTCCTTGCCTCATTCCCTCAGCTGTGGTCAAACTGGCATCACCGTCTGATTGTTCTCCCAGCTCTCGCTGGCTCCCTCCCCCATTTTCTCTTATATGTATGTCATCTAATAACATCTTTGCATGTTTAATCACATCTTAGTGTCTGCTTCTTGAAGGACTTGGATACACAATTCTACCATTTTTTTTTCAAGTAGTTAAAATAGGAAATAGTAGTAATTAATTCACAGCCAGTTCCTTCTCTCTTAGTTGTTGGGATCAGTAAAATCTTTGGGTGAAAATGTGTTTATTTTGAATGTGTTTATTTTGGAGGTGGATCTATAGTACCTTTGGTGAGCGTAATATTGTTAAAGTCTGATATTGTTAAAGTCCAATAAGTATCTTTCTTTTAGAATCTAGATGGGAAATTGTAATTTTTAGAAATCTTGAATATCTATAGAGAGATTTAAAATGCCCTCCAGATATAAGACATCATTATTTTTATAAAACAAATTTCCACTGCAGTAATAAAGTTTTAGTTTATGTACTTGTCTAAAATTAGATATGAATGGGACCTTAGGAACCTTTTGTTCTAACTTCTCCTACCCTCTTTTAATTTCAGGAGGAAAAATTTAGGTCTAGACAGTAAGAAGGGCCTTGTCAAGTATGCACATGTTGGGTCACAGACAGTTTCTGACACAGGTGCCCCAGTGCTTAGCACTGTGCACTGCTTCCAGCTGAAGGAGCCTCTGGGTGACAGGGGAGATTTGCTTCACATTTTGAGAGGTCTCATGCAATGTCGAGATGTAGAAATAAGAGTAGACTTATTGTTAAGGGTTATGGGAACCTAAATTCTTGTTTAATCTCTCCTAACAACTGCTGCTCGGCCTTGGGCAATTCCTGTGACATCTCACATTTGAGGTCTGCACTTGGCAGACATCATAGGGGAGGGAGGGAGGTTACCAAATAACTAAATACAGAATATAGCCAAGGGAAGTCATGGAGCCAAGGAATATTTGAGTCTTCCTCTTTAGGATAAATATTAAAGTTTCTAAGAAAATTAAACCGAGGAAAAAAAATGGTGTAGATGATAGAGGCTCTGTTCATGCCTCTCGCAACCAAATCAAAGTTGTGACTGAAAAAAAGAGCAGCAGCAAGGAAAAATTGCCTGGCATCCAGATGAACAAGCCATACAATTAGGGAGAAACACAAGAAATCATCTGCATGGACAGGGCGAGGACGCGGGGTTGCCAGGTCAAGCATCTGAGTAAGAGAGAAAGAGGCTGAGGCTGAGGCAATGGCACAGCTGCAGACGCCTCTTAAAGGGGCCGCGTCCACGAGCAGATTTTTGCATGACAAACCTGCTCTCTCTGTGCACCAGTGCCGATTCGGCTGCGCGCAGGAGGCACTAAGGACTTACAAGGAGACATTGTTGGAGTGAGAGCTGAGGTGAGAACTGCTCTGTACAGAAGTGATGGCAGTATCCATTGTTCCCTGTTGAACCCTCCCCTTCCCAGTAAGCGGACACAGTGCCACCATAACCGTGATGTCCTCGAACTGCACGGCATCAAACTGGATAACAGAGGTTGCTCTGCCCAGAGCATTCCCTGAAACTTCACCTCCCCCAACTCGCGGCACCACCCAAGCCACATCCAGGGATATCCTCAGCAAGTCAGGTGCTCCTTGCTGAGTGGTACCTAGACTCACACTGAAGACAGCTGGCCTCAGTTTCTGGTGTGGCTTTTCTTTCTTTTTTAAGGCAAGGCAACCCTTGGTTGACCTCACAGATTGCAAAGAACTTGTCAGCTTACAATCCCTTATTTTTTATTTTTTTATGCCTACAGCACCTAGTCTTCAGAGGTGGTCTCTCATTCAAGTACTAACCAGGCCTGACCCTGCTTAGCTTCGGAGTTCAGATAGGATCGGGCTTGTTCAGGGTAGCATGGCCGTAGACTCTGGTGTGGCCTTTTGAGGCAACTATAAGCACAGCATCTCTGGACTGCTTACTGAATCTTAACATGGCACCAGAGGGGCAGAAGCTTGGTCTAAATTTGGTCTGCAGCTGAACCTCTCTCAGGACTGTACCACTGGCCACCTACTTCACAAATCCACATTAATAAGACCAGGAGACTTAGGAACTTTGCTTAGTACATAGAAGCAGACACAGAAAGGCAGCCAAAATAAGAAGACAAAGAAGCAGAAACCATATGAGAGAAGAGAACAGAGATCCAGATATAATGGAGTCAAGTCATCTAACAGATGCAGAGTTCAAAACATTGGTTATAAAGATGCTCAATGAACTTTTGGGAAGTGTAGATAAATTCAGCAAAGAGACACACAATCAGAATAGCAAGAGATAAGATGCCAAGACTATAAAAATAATTTAAGGAGCATACGGGACACTATTAAGGGTCCAAATATCCATCTGATCAGTGTAACTGAAGAAAATCAAGATGTTGAACAGCTGTTTGAAGAAATAATGATGGAAAACTTCCCTAACCTGGTGAAGGAAATGGACATAAAACCCCAGGAAGCTCAGAGAATTTCAAAAATCAGGGATCCAAAGAGGCTCACACCAAGACACATCATAAATAAAATGCCAAAGGTTAAATATGAAGAAAGAATATTAACAGTGGCAAGAGAAAAACAGATAGTTACCTATAAGGGAAAACCCATAAGACTGGCAGCTGATTTCTCGAAAGAAACTATGCGGTACAGAAGGGCTTGGCAAAAAAACATTCAATGGAACGAAGACACAGGATCTACAACTAAGGATATTTTATCCAGCAAAGCTTTCATTTAGAGGTGAAGAACAGATAAAGAGCTTCCCAGACAAAAATAAGCTAAAGAAATTTATCACTACCAAGCCAGTATTACAGGAAATGTTGGAGGGACTTCTTTAAGAAGAAAAAATACAAAAGACTCACTTTAGATTGAAAGACACACACAGACTAAAAGGAAGGGGACGGAAAAAGATATTGCTTTGATGGACCTAGAAGGTATTTAAAGAGAAAGAGAAACACTATATGATTTCACTTATATGTAGAATCTAAGGAATAAAAAGAACAAACTAATCAAATATAGTGGATGATTTGGTGACAGACAGAGGGGAGGGGGGTTTGGGGAGCTGGGAGAATGGGGTGAAGGGCTAAAGAAGTATAAATTAGTAGCTGATGGATGGTCTTGGGTATAGGGAGCACGGCATAGGGAATGCAGTTAGCATTAATATGTTGGCTAGGTGGAGGGTCAGGAGAGGGAGGGAGCAATTGGTGGGATCATTTTATGAATTATATAGATGTCTAACCAATGTACTGTATACTTGAAACTAATTGAAGTAAATAAATTTTAAAAAGTCCCAAGTAAGTTAATTTCAAACTGAAAAAGAATATTTTGGTCTCCTCTTCCCTATATAACAAATTACTCCAAAATAATCCTGTTTGAAGGTCATTTATTATAAGTAACCTATTAGTTCACTAGGCTTATCAAATTTCAACTCCAACCATAATTAATACTTGGCATCTTACGATTATTTAAGAATAGCACTGCAGTTACATGGTTTGAAATCATCTTAGAAATTTACATGGTGCTTTTGCCTATGTTAATGGGGAAAATCTAAAATCACTTATCTTATCTGTAATTTTAGGTTCTGTGCCATGTTTTGACTGCCATATATGCCACCTTTTCTTGTCTCCAGAGAGAAGACTTTTAGATCGTTTATTGAAGATTTGAAAAAATATTGCTAAGACCTTCTCATGCAGTGTGTTGTGCTGGGTTGTATTCTATGCCCTTCATCTGCCCTCCAGTCTCACTCTTTTCCATTTGCTCTCTCAGACCCTGGAGATAGACTTGTATGGGTTCAGTTGGATGCAGCCAGTGTGCAGCACCAGCAACAGATAAGAGAGAGAAGAGTGAGCACAGGGTATTAATTTTTATGGCTACTCCCTATGAGGTTACCCCCAATTGGCTGTGTCTCTCAACCAAGACAGAACAACGCAGCCCTGCTCCTCTCCATTTCCGGTAACCTTTGTCCTTGTGGCTTAGATACATGGAGAAGAGAAAGATCCACTGGTCTGGGCAGTTAGGAGAACTTAGCTGAATTTTGCCAGAGCACTTGTGTGGTGCAATTGATGGGAAGTCTGGAGGAGGTGTGGATGTGAGGAAGAATAATCTTGGCTGTGAAAAAAAAAAGAAATAGGGGAAGAGATCCTAGTGGAGGAGTCTTAAGAAAAGGCTTTTGTTTTCAGGCTAGAGACTTAAGAATGTTTATAGGCTGTGAGAATGTGACCATAATTTGACTGATGTTAAGCAGAGATGAGATCAAAAGCATGAAGGAAGGAACATTTGACTTGAACAGCTTGAGCTTTTAAGGAAGAAAATTATGGTGGCCATGTTCATAGACACACCTTTAAAGGGCTGTGTGTAAGAGAGTTGATGGAGTTATTTTCTGGGAATTTCTATTCTTTCTGTGAAATAGGACACTAGAGCGAAGGAGTTAGAGGAGATTTCATGAGAGAGTGAAGTTTTAGCATATGGGGAGAATGAGACGAGGAGCTGTCCAAGCACAGGCAAAGAGGAGTAACTGATGGTGCTGGAGGCTCACCTGAGGCTGGATGTTGTGAATCCCAGTACTTGCAGATGAAAGAATTACTCTCAAGAGCACAAGTGTAGAGAAGTTTAACTGGAACTGGTCCAGCTTTGTAGGTGTTACCTGGTGGTTCCAGGGAAAGCATATGGAATCAAAGATGCTGACAAGAGAATTGACATATGGTTAAATGCCCAAGGGCCTAGGCCATAGGACCAAGGAAACTGTGATCAGTAGAGTGTTGATAACTTCAGAAAAGTGGGGATAAAAGTCTTATAAGGGTTTTGTGAAAATTAAATGTTATAATCAATATAGAAAACTGTCAGGAAGTGCTCTATAATTCTACCCTACTTACAAGTTAACAGGTTAGCCTGCCACAGGATGCTGGTAGAAGACACGAGATGCCTGGGACAGAGGCAAAGAAGTTTATTACTCACAGCAAAAGGAGTAGCCAGAGCTTCATGCTCATTTATATTGGTTCTCTATGTCCCCCAAGTCTCATGAGGGCAACACAAGCCTGTGATAGATATTCACATACACAGTGGGTTGAATTACAGGAGAGAGACATTAAGTTTGGGGATTTAACGCTTTCTAGTAAGCAGAAGCAACCTTGCTCTTTGTCCAGGGGGAGACGTTAGCTCATTCCTTAAGGTTACTTGCTACAAACACAACTCTGAGAAATGGTCTGGCTAAAGAGTATTCATAGCCTTGCATTCTTGGCACAGCTAGCAAGAATATGCAGGAATGCTCAAAGCCCATGGCATATTGCTTCTTCCAATAAGTATAGTGTCTGGCAGATAGTAGGTTTTCAACAAATATTAGCCATAATTAATGATTATGCTGTTATTCATGATTAAGTTGAATCCTAGTTAAAATTCAGAGGAGATAAATGGAGGAGTCAAGGATTCAAGGGCATATATATTTCACCAGCAATAAGAGGCTTGATATTCAGCTCCAGCAAAATGAAAATGCTGGAATGTTTGACTTATTTGAAGATAAAATACAAAGAAAATAAGAACTAGAAGTCTTTGAATAAATTTGTTATAAAAATTATTCTTTTTAACACTGTATAGCATGAAATATGAAAGTAGAACACATGATGAAATGGCTAAAGTAAATCATAATACAATTACATTTTTGAAAACATAATAGATAAGCATGGGATGCAGAAAAAATCTATAAATGTGGGTGAGAATGTTAATCGTCATATACCATTTACCTAAAAATTCAAATGGAGACAACTAGACGTACAAAGCGAGAAAAAAAATTCCAGAATAGTTCCAAAGTCAAGAGAGTGAACAAAATAACCTCCTAGACAACTAAAATAAGATCTTTTATGGTCTACGATAAAATTTGAAGGTTATATAAAAATACAACAATACTTTTCAACCCAATCTTCAGCTCCTTTTCCTTCGATTTTCTCTTCAATTTCAATAGGAATCCTCTCCACTCCGCTCTTATAAACTGGTCTAGTCTGTACTTTTCCTTGTCCCTTAATCTCTGATGTTAAAATCTTTATGAGATCAAGAAGGTGCCCCCAAACAGAAAGAAGGAATCTTCTTACAACTGAATATTCAATGAAACCATATTCTTTATGTGCTTTTATATTAATCTTAATCGAGGGGCTATTTTCTCAGGCTTTCATGATAAGAACATTGGTTCTGGAGGGAACTGGGAAATGCTTTTGTTAACACCATAAGATTAGCCCTCCCTCAACCCTCCCCCAGTTCTAAACAAATATTCAGTGTTTAAGCCCTAGTGCAATCCATGATTACTGATCTAAAGTTATTCAGGGCTTATTTTTCTAGGTACAATTGAAAAAAAAAAACATAAAAAAAAAAAAGCACAAAAAAATGACATAGTTGAGCCAAGCTCCACCCAAATGAGTCAAATTATAGCACAAATGTCCTCTTATGTTTATCATTTTGACTAATAAGTTTTTGCCCAAGTGACTTTATTTCAGATTAGCCAGTTGGGGCTACCTTCAGAACCTGGTTTGTGAAGGATTTGGGACAGCTGACTTAAATTTCAACTGGATTGGCTGGCTCAGCTAGAGCACTGATTGTTGGTATGGTTAAATGCCCAAGGGCCTAGGCCATAGGACCAAGGGTGTAGTTTTACCAGTTTTACCTCTAGGCAGATCTCAGTTCCTGAGAGCTCAAAGATCAAATACAGCATCTCCCCTTATACTTTGTTAGGATGAAGGGTAAGGAAGAGGGATTGATGCCAACTATATCAAACTAAAACCTCTTGATTAGTGGTTAAAAGTTCAATGGTGGGACCTCATATATATATATATACATACACACACACACACATATATATATATATTTAATTATAGTTAACATACAATAATATATCAGTTTCAGGTGTACAACACCATGATCAGATATTTATATAACTTACAAAATGATCATCTCAATAAGTCTTGTGCCCATCTGACAATTGTGGAGCCTTTTAATCTTCTACATACACATTATAAAAAAGATTTGTTTTTAAGAAGTTTCAGCTTACTATTAACTTTATGTAAATTACATGTGTTTATGTGGGGCTTTTTAAAATTTCTAAATCTTCCCCAGCCACTCTTCCAAGAACTTAAGATTTCAAAAACTCTTTTAAAATTAACTTAATCTCTGAAAATTGCCAAAAATAAGCCAATTAGTTTATAGAACAAAATTATTGAAAAAACAAAAGGAGTATCTTCCCTACCCCTTCTGTTTTCTTGAATGTAAATATATTTAATGTTGGAGAGGATGCAGAAAAAAAGGAACCCTTATACACTGTTGGTGGGACTGCAAATTGGTACACCCACTATGGCAAACAGTATGGAGGTTCCTCAAAAAACTAAGAATTGATCTACCATATGATTCAGCAATTCCTCTACTGGGTATTTACCCCAAAGACTTGAAAACCCATATCCAAAAAGATATTTGGACATCGATGTTCATAGCAGCATTATTCACAGTGGCCAGGATATGGAAGCAACAGAAGTGTCCTACAATAGATGATTGGCTAAAGAAGCTGTGGTACATATATACAATGGAATATTACTCAGCCATAAGAATAGATGAAATACTGCCATTTGTGACAACCTGGATGGAACTCGAGATAATCATGCTAAGAGAAATAAGCCAGACAGAAAATGTTGAAAATCACATGATATCAGTTATACGTGGGATATAAATCTAAAAGCAACAAATGAACAGGACTAACAAACAGAGACTCATGGACATGGACAATAGACTAGTGGTTACCAGAGGTAGGGGGTGAGGAGGGGGTAGGTAGATGGTTGAAGGCTCAAAATAGGGGGAAGGGGGAGCGTGAAGTGGGAAAAGGGGATCAAATATATAGTTGCTGAAGGAAAATGGACTTTGGGTGGTAAACACAATAGAATATATAGATGTCAAATTATAATGTACACCTGAAAATTATATAATTGTATTAACCAATGTTATCCCAATAAACTTAATTAAAATATAGAAAAAAAATTTTTTAAATTAAAAATAAATAAAAATAAATATATTTGATAGAGTCAAGATAAGGTGTCTTGTCTCTATCCTATCTTGTAGTTTAAATAATCAGAATGAACTAACTGCAGAATACTGCCCTAAACCAAAAATATGCAAATCTCTATAAAATAAAACTTGAAAGGAAAAGCAATGTTAAGGATGAAGAGTATTTTACTATCAAATAATCTCTTCTCCTTTTCTCATACGCTAGAATTGTGTGAGATATAGGTATTCAAGAAGCCAATGAGTCTCTGTTTCAGCATCTAGAATCAGATGAGTATTCTGGGGAAGATAATAAATCCAGTGATTATCAGAGATATCTGGTCACCTTAGTCCTACCTTCACTCCAGGTGTGAACTGACTTTTTAAAAAATGTTTTGAGACATAACACTTAAGAGTGGATGACACACAAAGGATTGCATTTTTGGGTTAATGATCGCATTTAGTAAAACAGCTGGCCTATCAAGACTACGGAATAAATGCACTCTCCTTTCACTGCAACAGTAAGCTAAGCCACATGCTGGTTTAGAGGTGGCAGTGCCCTGTAACAAGCGTGGATGGAAGGAAAATCAGATCCCTGTTAGGCATGCCTTGCTCTTGCTCCTCTTTTCCCATTTCCACAGAGAATCATAAGTTCCAGCTCAGTAGTTAGCATTGTCTTCTTCCTGGCTAGAAACATCCTCACACCTCACATGACTCCAGTATCTAGGCATTAGATGCTTTGTGTTAAATGAGAAAAACTAAGCCGCACAGCTTGTCCTTAAGGTCTGTTGTGAAATCCATCCAAAAACCCAATAAGTAGGAGTGATATCCTTTGGTGAGTGAATTGGGTTACCTGAAGTGAAGCCCAGTTACTAAAGCAGTAAGCACAATCAAGAAGAGAGCAATCTGGAAGGACTCTAATGTGCATTCTGCCCTAAAAAGCAGGATTAGCAGTGAAGAGAAAAATCCAAAGGCCCTTGGTCCCATATTATTTTAGCAATTGTTTTGGCATAGCTGTGATGTGGTGGATAGAACCTTGGTCTTAAAAATGTAAGACCTTTGCTACAATTTTGGTTCTGGGCCTTATTTAAAATTTTCTCTCTGAGCTATAAAGAGTTGGTATAAAATTAAATGATACAATTAATGTTGAAGCACTCATGATTTTGCCCTCACAGGACATTTGACAATGTTTGGAGATGTTTTGGTTTTCACAACTGGGTGTTGGGTGGTGCTCATAGCATCTAATGGGCACAGGCCAGGGATGCTCCTTAATGTCCTACAATGCACATGACAGCCCCCCTAACCCCAGCAAACAAAGACTTATCTGTACTCATATGTCAATAGTGTGAGGCTGAGAAATCCTATCTAGGTTCATCTTTTTGGTTCTGCTTGACTCAGGGAATCTGAGAATGAATGATTTACTAGGAGTGAGTTTCCTGAGTAGGAGTGGGTAAGGGATGTTGAGGAGTGCAGACTCAGGTGATCATCTGGGTCACTTGTGGTTATATATGGATCTGATTGTCAGTTTCCACAGGCTTCAGCTCCCAAGTTGGTAGATAAATAGAGTGGGAGGGCATGACTGTAGAATTTACAGAAGTAGTTGGTACCTATGTCAAAGGGCTTCTCTGAGTGTCTGAATTATAACCACAAACTTTAGATGGGGTGATATATTGGTGTCTTATCAGTATGTTAAATTTACAAAGTCTCTTCCAGCTCATTTAAGAAGAGTCATTTTCGTAAAAGTTTGTAGAAATATGGCGGAGTGAGAGACGTCCCCAGATCTCTCCCCTTGAAACAACAATAAGCTGAACATCTAAAAATCAACAAAAAAACCCTAAACTTCACACTAACATGTCAGAGCATGGGATCTGTGCATAAGAGCTATCACAGGTCAGAACAGTGGGTGGCGGGCAGTGGACTGGGAGAAATAAAGAAGCTGCTTCTTGCAGCCGCCAGAGCTCCCTGTAGGAGGAGGGAGAGAGGAGAAGGTGCAGCGAGTTCCCTAAACAGCCCTGCCTGGGAGAGTCGTGAGCTCCATGCAGCCAGCAGCGGGACCTAGTCATCAGAGCAGAAAGCAGAGAAGTGGGGATGGCAGAGAAACAACAGTTGATTTTCACCAGCCACGGTTGCAAAACTGAGGCTGAGCCACAGCCCCTATTCCCCAACCCAGAGGGCCCCTCTCCCCATACCCTCTGAGACTGAACACTGCGGAGCCCCCGGGGAATCTGAGCAAATGCTACCGAAACTGTCGCTAACACTGGCAGACAGAGACTAAGGGTAGCAAGCATGATTAAACATCTACAGGGGAAAAAAAGGCATTATTAAGGCTTTATATAAAGCAGTGATACAAGAGGCTTAGATGCCACTACTGGAAACCAAAAGCAAAGTGTCTTCTTTACAACAGACTACAGTCAGACCTTTATATAATAAACTTTTTTTTTATGGAAGACAGCGTAATACACTTCTATTAATGCCCAGGTGGAGAAATAGTCCATTAAATACCATGAACAACCAAGGTGACAAAGCATCTCAGAAAAAAAATCTCCAGAAAATAAGCTTACAGACATAGACATATGTGACTTAAATGACAGAGAATTCAGGATGGTACTTCTGAAAAAATTCAGTGAATTCCAAAAAGAGTTATATCAACAATTTCAGGAATTGAAAAAACAACTATATGAGCAGAGCAAGGAGACTGAAACTCTCAAAAAGAACCAAGTAGAACTTCTGGAGATGAAGAACACACTGCAAGAGTTGAAAAATGAGTTAGCAAGCTTGGGAAATAGAATCGACCAAATGGAACTCATCACCTACATGTGATGTGATTCCAGAATTTGACTTTCATGGACGTACTTAGATGCAATGAAGCTAGAAGTGATGGGATAGGATTATTCAGAAGATTGTCAGTGATAAAATTATATAACTTAATATACAAGGAAAACAAAAATGAAGAGATGGCAAATATTAATAATTGACTGAGGAGCACCTGAAGGTCTAGAGAATTGTTGACAGAAGAGATATATGTGTAAATATGCCACAAACCATGACAGTTCCCTTTTCCCCATAAGAAACTTCTGAAATGCCTAATAGAATCTCTCTAAATTTCTACTTATTCTCTCCATCCAGATACCTCTACTTTATACCTTGCTTATGATTAACCACTTTTTATCTCCCTGCCTAAGAATTTTTACTGATGCTCCCACTAGACCTTTACTTGGTTCCAGTGCTTGCTCTGCCTTTATTCTGTGCCTTGCCTCCCACACATACCTGCACCCACCAAACTCAGGCTCTGAGAAACTCTAATGGTCACGGGTACCTGAATACCCATTGGCTGGGAGGAATGTTTATGAGATCAAATTCAGGATGACCTACCCTGGAGAAAAGGGATTAGGGAGAGTAATCCCTTGTATGGTAATCCATACAAGAACTCCCAGCAAAAGCTATATTTCTAATATTATAGGATCTTAAGGACTTTCTTGTTTTGTAACATATGAACAACAAGGCAATAGTTTTCATAGCAAATGTTCCTAGGATGTAGGGACTGAGTCATATTTGCTCTTAGCCCCAGAGAGTAGCACATTGCATGAAACATGGTAGGCTCACAATACATGTTTGTTGAATACAGTCCATTTCTAATTTGTGTTTGTGTTCACTCAGAATTATGGAAAGATCAGGAAAGCTGATAAAAGAATCATTGTGTATAAAAAAGGAAGGTTAACTGAGTTTAACGACTATCTTTTCTTATATTATCGAAGAGAAAGAGGGATAAGTGAGCAAGCACTGACTTAGAACAATAAACTATCACTATCTATACAAACCCAGAAAATCCTGGTGTCACTTTTTGAAGGGGAAACATGAAATTATTGGCCATTTTTAGAGACAGGACTGGAAGTAGATAGACAGTTTTGAAATTGTTAATATCTAAGATATGATTCACCAAAATACTTTGTTCTATTGCAGTTTTGTACATATAAGATTAAGAGCTTCCTGGAGATCACCAGCTCTTGTGTATGCCCATGAAAGCAGACTTCTAGTGCTTGGATCACAGAGTGTTTGGGGACTCTATGTGCACTGGTCCCTCAATTTCAGTAAATCTCACCTTATCTTCTAGACACTCACTCACACCCTTTACACACAGATCCCTGACCCATTTTGTTTCAGGAAGGGGTACACAGATACCTTATTATTCAGGTTAAAGTGGGACCCATGGTAACAGTGTACCTAACTGGTTATATGTAGAGCACTTTTAAATTAGAAACATTTAAAAGACACTAGTATAGCTTTTTGACTTAGCTTAGTTATTAATTACTTTTTAGTCATGTATCTCTTTGAGAGCCTAATAAAAACCTATGGACTATCTTTCCAGAAAAATGGTCATAAGAGCACAGGCCCAATACTTTTCAGGCACATAATTTCAAGACATTTATAGATATTTCTGAAGGAGAATCTTAAAGATTTCACATAAAAAATCTCTGGTAAAGGAATCGTCGGGGGAATACTTTTATGAAATAAATAATTATTCCATAATCAATCCACTGATATGTATATTTATGACAAGGGTTGCAACTCAAATGTCTATGAGGGTCAGGCAGGAAATCTAAATGAGTGACTCAGGGAAGACCCAAGAAAATAGAACAGGAAACAGTAGGAATATAGAAACCTGGTGGTTTTATGGCCCCTGAAAAGGCAGTTGCTAATCAGCCCCAACCACTTGCAGGCATATAGGTTCAGTATTGCCAGAATTTATATTTTTACAGAAAGACAAACATCTGGATTTTATTACATTTCCTGATTTTTAGTAGACTATACAAACAAACGAAACATGACTAGACTTCACTTGACATTTTATAAAAATTTTTAAATTTACAAAAAAGAATTATACACTGAATACTCAAATACTCACCACCTAGTTTCTGCAGGAAACATTTGGCTTATTTGCTTTATCACATATCTATCCATCCCTCTACCCATCCATCATCCATTTTAATTTTTATGCATTTCAACGTGAGTTGCAGACATTAGTACACTTCCTTTGAAACACTTCCAGTTGCTCATTTTTGGTCTCTAGTTTAACCTATTTTTATTCATTTACCTGTATGTATGCGTGTCTGTGTACATGCACATACCCATATGTGTATTTTAAATGAAGCTTCTCTGTCATTCACACACATTTTGAAATATGAAATAGTTAACTTGTAATGTCACTGCACTGCTGTGGGTAGGACCAATGCTTGATGGTGTTACATAGGAATTGCTATGCGGTGGAGGTGAAGTGGGTGAAGTGGGGGAATGATTTGAGAGTTCAGAATCCATTTTTGGCTCAGATCTAAATCTGAGATTTATTCTTTCTGCCGAGTAAAAACAACCTTCCCATAGTCACAAAGAGAATGCGAAATACTGTATGGGAAGACAGTGCAGAACTCAGAAACCACTGACCAGATAACAAGGTGTGCAAACTAAGGAGACAGAGAAGAATGGTAAGCCAAAGGACCACATAATCGGATAAGCTGTTACTAGGGTAATTAGTGCCAAATATTTTGCTGATTATATTGGAGAGAAGTTAAGTCTTCATTAAATAGCAAAATAAATACACATAATAAAAGTAAAATGTGTATAATCACATGCTGACGGTAACTTCCTGCACTGTGCCAAGCAGAGTGTTAAGTGCTCTGTCACGTTTTAATATTTTAAAGAATATAAAAATCAGATTATGAGGTCGGCACAGATCTCAGTTTGGATATCTTGTATCCCCAAAATCACACTGTTAGGAAGTGGCAGAACTAAGATGTGAACCTTGGTCTGTCTTGTTCCAAACATTCTCTAACCACACGATTATACTGTGAATCCTCTAAAACATTTCAATACTGGAAACCAGAGCCTTGGGAACAGAATATGACTAGGATCAGCCACAAAACTTGCGGGACCTGGTGCAAAGTGAAAATGCAAGTTCCCTTGTTAAAAAATAATTAAGAATTTCAAGACAGAGACAGCAGAACATTAAACAAAACTTGAAGCCCTTCTATGCTTGGGGCCCTGAGTGACTGCACAGGTTACTTGTGCATGAAGCCGAGGTTGGATATGCCATTACAATATGGAACTGAGACCCGCAGAAGGTCCTTTACAAAACATGAGCCAGACAAAAGGAATCCAGCACAGACCAGAAGAGAGAACATGTGTCAGCCCCCAGCCTCTTTAGCTAACTGGAACTCTAAATTTATATAGGAAACACATTTTATTGTATTTGTGGGTTTGTGGCATATAGATTATGTAGTAAAATATACGTAGAACTCAATGCGTAGTGTGATTTATATCTTTCTTGACTTATTGTTTCATAAAGTTCTTAAGTGAAACAACTACTTCAGTGTAATTCTAGTGAGTTCCTGGGACTGAGTCCCTCCTGACCATTACTGTCAAGATTTTGGTGTCCCAGTGGGTCGAAACAGATGAACCTCCGTGCCTCACTCCTACATTTCCCTAGACCACCTTGCAGATGTAGATTTGCCAGCCTTATTGTGTGACTTCAGTCCCAAGGGATGTCATATATGCCACATATGACTTTTGCATAATCTCCTGTTGCCCTTACATACCCTGAATCAATCTTGATCTTCTGAGGTCAAGATCCATTTGTGCAGAAGTGACTTTAGGATATAGGAGGACGATGAGTCTTTCCACTTGATGCATGCAGATAAACACAGCTCTCCCTAGGCAAAACAGTGAAGCCATTAAACAGCTCTTTGTGTTCAAATAGCTTCTCTCTGCCTCCCCACTCACTCACTGGTCATCGCTATCTCATTGCATAAAGTCTCCTCAGAGGGTCCTTGGTCTGGGGTTCCACTATTCCTTTACCCCTTTTAGATTGGCTCATTGCCCATCAAACCCAGGCCTGACTCTTTTCTCTCTTCTCAACAAGTCTTACCTGACTTTCCTCTTTTCCTCCGAATTATCCTGTGATTGGCCAGGTGGAGATTAACCTCATGCATTAATTTGAACTAAGACAAATGGTTAACACTAATTTGATGGATTGTGCTCATGTTTTAATGCCTTAGCTCAAGGATGAGTAATTAGAGAGCATTAGGTACGCAGACCAAATCTTTGGAAGAGAGATCACCAACGGAGGGCCTATTTCAGCTGCCTTCGACTTACATTAACAATATTGTACTTATTTTACCAAGAGGCTGAAAGTCCTACTCTCTGAAAAACAACAGGCAATTAATATTTGTGTACTGTTACATGAAAACTTAAATGATATACTTTTTTGCTAATCAAATGAAGTTAAAGTAATGAAAGTTGTTGAGGATGAAGTGAAATTTACACTCATGTAGTGCAAGGGTATAAAATTGGTGCATGCTTTCTGAAGAAACTTGGCAGTTTGATGGTAATGGTTAAACTACAAACACACATGCACACACATACACATGCATACATTATATATACATATGTTATACATATATACACATAAGTACCTAAATATAAATAAAATATTTGAGGTACTTACATGAAGGTCAATAATTCCCTGTACAGTCTGGCCCTGCCTACCTCTCCGATATCATGTCCCACCTTCTCTTTCAAGCTCTGAGTCTTTTCACACTGGCTTCTCTGTTCTTCAATACACCTCATGTTCTTCCTGTCAGGGAGCTTTGTACATGTTCTTCTTTCTGCCTAGGAAGTTCTTTATCCCTCTTCTGACTAATTTCTGCCAATCTCTCAGATCTCAATTTAAGAGTCACCTCCTCAGGAAGCCTTCTCGGATCACAACTATGCTCCTCCCAACTCCCTAAGTCAGATGGGTTCCCTTATCTTCTGCTTTTAGGGACTTCATTCCTTTTCTTGTGGCACTTAGCCTAGTAAGTAATGACACTCTTCATGTGATATTATTCATCTGTCTCCCTTTGTGCACTATAAACTCAAAGAGATCAGGTTTGTGTTCACCTTTCCATCTCCAATGCTTAGTAAAAGTCCTGGTTTTAGAAGGTGCTCAATACTTACTGATTAAATAAATGAATAGTGAGATTATAATCAATTTTTATTTTCTCCTTTGTGCTTTCTTGTATTTTTCAAATTACAATGATCATGTGATATTTTTTATAATAAAAAGAAAATCATAAAATAGCTTTTCGTTCTTTTTGAGGCTGCAGCTATCCTCTGCAGAGCCTGCCGTCTTTGGCAGTGATTCCTCTGACTGCTACGCCAGCTCATGCCATGGAACAGAATTATGCTGCATTGCCTGAAGTTCTACCCAAGATGGGGTAATTTTTCCCTGCCCATCATCTTTGGGTTATTCACTACAAAGCAGGTGACTTGGAATCCCGCCGTTATCTATCTCCTACCCTCAGGAGTGCAGCCTGGTGGCTTTTATGACTCAGCAAATGACCCTTTAACAAAGCTGCATGCCAAACAAGCCTGCCTTGCCAGCTAATGACAACTCAGTGAGATTTTACTGAGTCCAAGTTCTGCTGTAGTGTCTGAGGATATATCTCTTGGCATGAAACCCTCACACATCATTCTATTCCACTCCCCTATATTCAGAATATAGTCATTATAACTTTTCCTGTTGAGTCAAACTCAAGCTTTTTCAGGGAATTAATACGAGTGATGTAATAGCTTCGGCTTAAGACTCAAGTTCTTTATTTCTACAAACTGACAGCATAAATGCAATTATGGTTTTAGCTAAATGAGTATAATTTCTCCATATGGTGCTTCAGGTGGCATTTATTTTTAATACTTCTGTAGGCAAGTTAAAAAAATCTCGTCAGTCTGCAAATATTTTACCAGCCTTCACAATGTTCACCTACACATTGAAACATTACAAGGAGAATTTGTCATTTCAGACCTTTTTCAGAATGAGTTGAGAAATAAATGTAGGTAGTGCATCAGAGGAGACTGAGACCCTTCAGTCTGAAGAGGTATCATTCTAGGGGTTTGAATATTTCCACTGTCGTTTAAGTTCTCACCTTTCCATGGCCAGATTTATCTTTTCTCAGACTGTGAACTCACATTAAGTGACAACATTGTAGCACAAAGCCTTGTTTTTGTGTCTTAGATCCCTAGATATGCTGCAGAGATCAGCATTTTGATGCCACTAAGTATTTTCATGAAATGTGGGGGTAATGAATAGCTATTGATCAACAGAATAGCATCTATATTAGGATGAATGTGGCAGCAGGCAAGTTGCATTTATCCAGCGTTGAGATGAAAAGCTGATTACACAGCCGAGGGCAAATGAGGTGGAAACATCTTGGAGATTTGCTTGCAGTGTCCTACATTTCAGAAAGATGTGATCATTGGTTTCACATTTAATGTTTCCCACGGACAGCCTTTCTCTTCCTATAGACTGTTTTTCTTGAGGTTGAAATAAATCTAACAAAATCTATCCTGGGGAATGTTGTATTCATAAATTTACCTGTCAAGGAAAACAATATTACCATTAGTGCTCCTGTAGTAGGCACTCTGGAATAAATTTGTCATCCCCCATCCATGACAGATGAGGGCACTGCGGTCCAGATTGGTTAAGGTGATTTGGGCCATATAACTAGTGAGAGTGATGAAATGTTTGCCCCTTTCTAGAATTATTTATTATGCTGTCATATCCTGTCAGAGCAGAGTTCTTCTCTGTGGTAGGGCAAAGGCCATTCCCCTGGGGAATGCTCCCTTGGGTGCTCTTCCTGTCTGCTCCCTTCAGACCTCCAAGAATTCACTTGTAGTGTCTAATCTCCATTTTCACTCCAGCTGGTCTCTCCTTGACATCCATACACAGGTTCTATAGATGTCTGTTCCCTAACATCAATTCTTGGTTAAAAGAAACTCCTTGCTCCTGACTAGTCCCATAGTGGGAAGGTGGGACTCTGAGGCAACAGATGATGTTACCTGCCATATCCCATATCTTTTTTTCCCCAACATGACCTGAGTCCTTCCAAATGGAACCACCACAATGTTTGTGTTCTTGTTTCTATATCTGTTTTTTTCTGCTTCTTTTTTGACTACTTCTCCTGATTTTCTAGGTTACATATTAAAGTTATCCACCTCAGGGAAAGACAGAGATTCAATTAAACAAAGCAGATCACTTTTTATATGCAAGCCATTGTAGGTGTGAAAAGGTAAACCACAGCCAATCCACTACTATGGAGTTGCTTTCAATTCAGAGGAAATGAATATGTCTGTAGCCCTTTACGGAAGACAAGAGTATAAGTACAAACAACAGTTACAGAAGCACAGAATTGGAAATGAATTCTGACAGGGAATGAGGGAAGGCTTGAGGGAGGAAGTGGCTTATGAGCTGGAGTTTAATAGTAGAAAGATCTATTTATCTCATTCTTAGAAAGGAAGCACTTAGTGGTTAAACTATGACATCTGTGGCTTTCACTGAGTGTAGAAGGTTGCAACAGTAGGACTGCAAGCTTCAGGCATATGGTAGGACCTATCTGAATCTAGTGCTTGGCTTAAGTTTCTCTTTCTCCCTTGCAGGAAAGGGATAGTTTAATCTTTTGAGAGAAGTTTGAGTTTGTAATCTGTGGGCAGTAATGTTTTTTGCTGTTTAAGGTACCGGTAGAAGCATAAGTGAATGTGTGCACTGTAGACCTTTCCCTCCTTCTTTCCCTCCCACCTCCACCCAGTTCAAGGTCAGGAGCAAGCCTCTTTGGGCAGTAAGCTGCTGGAGTTATTAAATGCATTTCACACAAGACAAACAATCCTAAAACTTTACTGCATAGGAATCATTATGGAATATTTTATTAAAATGCAGATTCTGATTAAGTAGGTCTGGGGTAGATCTGAGCATTTCCAACAAGCTTCCAGGTGTGGTCAATCCTGCTGGTCTTCTGACCACACATCGAAGTTAAGGTTACCATCTTTTTTTTTTACTAGATGTGTACTAGAGGCAATGAAAGCAGTTTGGGAATGGATGGGGAGTTACATGAAATTCTTCTACCTATCACTAAGGGCTTTAAAACAGTACATGCAAGTGCTATATGAAGCTTCAAGTAGGCAAAACTCATCTTTTATATTTTCTTGGTTTCATTTAGAAAATAGGGTACTTTGATAAACAAATTGACCAAATTGAGATGCTGGGTATCTTCCAGGCAGGCGCAAAGATGTGGTCACTCCAGGGCTGATAATAACCTTAAAACGTATTTATATTTTGTCTTTATAATAGCCTCTTTGGGAAATCTTTTTCTTCCTCTTTCTTTTAAACCACCTACTACGCACTCTTCCTTCCCAAGCTTAGAGCAAATCATATTTCCGAGTTTGATTAAAAGTCAGAATAGGATTTATGAATCTCTTTGGAAAGGAAAGCTTTTGAAACAATGTTGGAATAAGAGTTTGGGCTATATGCTCTTTTTTCTTTCTAGGACTACGCTCTTATGGCCATGTTATTTTGTTGGTTTACTTTAAAAGATTTCCACTTCAGTTAGCCTCCATTGTGAGGCCCAGAGATCATGAACTCCTGGATAGCAAAGGCCCTAGTTCATTGTTTCGCCCAAACCAATTTAGTTCCTATCCCCAAGTAGTCAAAGTAATTTACCTGCCAGCGGTTCTGATTAAAGAGCTTGTTCTTGAGTTTTCCTCCTTGGCTCCTTTTAGCACTTGCAATCGTAAATGGCTAGGCTGAGGTACACGAGCAGAGGGTGCGACCTGACGAGCGGGACAGCACAGCGCTGTGGGGTCTCGGAGGCGTGAGAACCTCGAGAATTACGAGATTTGAGGACCTTTCCCAATCGCTTCGAACTCCTTACTCCAGAGCGCGCGCTCTGAGAGGTGCCCGGATTCAGGTAAGCTGAGTGGATTGGCTGTTGCTGTCGACCTTTGACCTAGCCTACCGACCACCGCCTCCAACCCAGTAGCCTGGACTAGCGTTGCCCAATAACCTCACCGCGCCCTAACCAGGCCCAGCGGCTCAGCTGCTGATTGGGCGCCGTTGCTTCTTGACCCACCTTGCCATCCGCCCGCCCCGGGGGCCGCTGCACATTCCCATTGGTCGGAAATTCTGCCGATCGGTCCACAACTCACCTCCCCCAAACAGCCCGTCGGGCGGGCGCGTGCTAAGGAGGAGGGACCTAGGGCTGGAGGCGGGGACAGGGCGGGCCTTCGCAGAGGCCGGCGTTGCGGCCGTTTCAGCTTCTGGCTCTGGACTCTAGCGCAGCATCCTCGCTGCAGCCGCTACGGCTGCTGCACCTGGTCAGGTAAAGAGAGACTTGTCTGTCCTGATGGCAGGCTGCCCCGCCTCTTCTCCTTCCCGACCAAAGGCTGCGCGCTCGCCTCCCGGGGCTTCAGGCTCGCGGAATGAGGCACCAAATCTGTTTAGCGCCGCTACCTACCTTTATACTCTTCTCCATCTGTTCCTTCTGCTCCCCAGCCAAGCAGTTCCGAACTGCGTTGGTGGGCCCCCGAGGATCACCCTAACGCTCCTTACTACAGAACTGTCGTTAACTCTCAGGTCCCAGTCCTCTTGACTAGCCAGTGCAGTCTCATTCCCAGCTCGGCACAGGAAGGGTGGACTACGGGCAGAAGGGCGGGCGGCGGAGGGAGGGATGCAGCGCTCTGTTTTGACGCTGGATATGTTTAGTTCAGAGGTTTGGGAATGGAAGCAGCTTCATAATTATGACTGGCAATGACTACAAAGATATCTGTTGCTACTTTGTGCTTATATTTATAGGTGATATTCATCATCACAGTTTTCTTCTTTCATCGTCATCATCATCATCATCACTACCACCACCACCACCGCCACCACCACCTTTCTCTTCCTTCATCAGAGCTCCTCAAGTTCCACAAAGGCAGACTCTTTCAGCAATGTAAGTGCTGACCTCCAAAATGACAAGCAATGCCCTTGCCCCCTGATACCAGAGCCAGGTCCTCCTTTAACTTAAGGACTAGTATCTGGGAGCAGGGTGCCAGTTGGGTGCAGTTTCCTTATCCCCATTTGCAGTTGAGATTGCCACAGAGAACTCTTTGTTTTAATCATCCACACTGATGCTTGCTGACTCTTGGAGAATTTGACATTGGCACTCACACATTCCTGATGGACTGAATGTAGAGTCCTAGACCTGTAGTGCAGACTTGTGCAATATGGGTGCTTCAGTCATGGAAAGGTCAATGTCCAGACCCAAGCCTTTAAGAGGACCAGGTCAAGAAGCTTAGCATCCAACTTTCTTCCACAGTGGCTCCAGTTATACTAAAGAATGATTCATGTGTGCATATGGGATGTGTGTCATCATGTGCTATGCCACCTTAGGGAATCTAAGTTCCCAGGAGAGAGAATTATGTTGTGTTGTCTATAACAGGTAGTGTCTTATGGGTACACCATTGGGATTCAACAGCCCTTGCTCAGCTGTTCTTAGGGCTTACTACAAAATCATTTGGATCTTAGACTTATGAACCTTTTTTCATAAGGGAAAACAGTTAAGCTGAGAGTTGCATACCAGATTAATTGTCATTGTGGAAGGTATTGCTTTAAAAGTGTTAACAAAAGTCCCAGGTCTTCTTGATCAGAGATATCTAACTATTAGTTTCCTTTTTCTCAACTGTGTTCACAGCCCAGTAGTAGGATCAATGAATAAAATGCCTTTAGATATACTTTAGGAACTAGGGAATAATGGTCCCAATGAAGGGAAACAATAGATAAAAGTTGGGAGGTGATATATCTTAATGATTAAACTCATAAACCTGTCACATGGGTTCAAATCCTGGACCAACCACTTACTAGCTGAGTGATTTTGGCAAATCACTTATTCTTGAACTTTAGTTTCTTGTTTATAAAATTGGGATAATATCACCTGCCCTACAGGGTAAGTCGTAAGGATTAAATGAGATAATATAGTTAAAATGCTTAGTAGTTCCTGGCACATAGTAAGTGGGGGAATGGTAAGTGTTAATAATACTTGCCAACAAGGATAATAAAGGGCAATGTTCTGTCCCTAAAATGTATATTATTTCCTGTTGTCTTTCTCCATCCTTTTTAGGTATTAAAACTGATGCTAATGGGGGATGGCAGTCTTCAGGTTTCTCATAGGACTCCATCTTAGAGGGGTACCACTGATTGAAGCCACCGGTTTTTGGACAGACATTTGTCTCACCAGCCTGCACAAACGCTTAGCAAGCTTTATTAAGATACATTAAAGATGCAGTTTTAGAGACAATTTCTGGGTCTCTGAGCCTGTCCTGGGCTGCTCCTTTCTCCTTGGCTCTTCAGTGCTCTGACTTGGTAAATTGTACCTTTTTTACACACTGGTGAATGCATTGGCTTCTGCCCAGGAGAAGCAAAACTGCTTTTCTTCAACTGTCTCTGGGAATTGAAAAAACTCTAACTTGCTAGCATGGAAGAATATTTTTTACAATATTTTTTTTATATTACAATATTTTTTACAATATTTTTCTTCTCTAAGAATAATATATTTCTCTTTGCCCATGTAGAAAACAGCAAGCGATTACTGAATATCTATGTGGTTCAGTTTTTTTCATTTAGAAAGAGAGATTAACAGTCTTATCTGTTCTTCAAAGATACTTTGAAATTTAGAGTATATTGTCAGTTATATTAATTAGGATGATTTATGTTGTATGAGATAGAAACCATGCAGAAAGAATCCTAAGCAAAAATGAGCATTTGGGGCTGACATGACTTAGTCATGAACAGACTCTAACGTCTTGATGAGGAAGCTGGTCTACCTGCAGCTGGATCCTGAGATTCAAATGCTTTTCCTGTTGATAACTTGTTTTGTCTTTCTGTCTCTGTCTTTCAGTTCTGTCTTTTATTGCTGTTCTTTCTCTATCTTGGCTTTATCCTTTTCTATCACAGACCTTGTCCTCTCGGTGCCTTCATAAGCTCTAGAATCATATTCATCTAGCTCTGTAACCCAATGATAGCTTCCTTCTCTAGTAGCAAGGTGAATCTCAGGAAATAACTGTGATTGCTCTCTTCATGGACACAGGCTTAACCTGCTTTGACCAAGGTAATGGAGTCCTGTCATTGGCACTATCAATGTCTGAGGTTGGATCTCATATCTTGGTCCTCCTCCTTCTAGATATAAAATTGGTGGAGCTGTCCCCAAAGGAAGGGGAATGGGAAGAATAGGAACAGATTGGAATTTGATATGACGATAGTAAACATTCTTGATAGAGGATTCAGAAACACTTCTTTCCTACCTCATATATGGTGATTCAAAGTCTAGTTGTGGTCTACAGCCATGCCACCCTAAACGTGCCCGATTTTGTCTGATCTCGGAAGCTAAGCAAGGTCGGGCTTGATTAGTACTTGGATGGGAGACCACCTAGGAATATCAGGTGCTGTAGGCATAAAAAAAAAAAAAGATAGAAAGTGTTTCTTCTGCTTCTATCTTCTCAAAGTCCAGTTGTGTTCAAGCTTTGTAGTCGTGCATGTCATTCCAGATAAAGGTGTGTTTTAGATGAGCTTGCCTTTAATGATTTTCTTATTAAAACTTTTCTTGTACAACTGCGAAAATTTATTGGCGATACTTAATAATATACCTTGATCTCACTTTTTTCAGACCATGTTTGGGGGTTACTCATACTCCCTGATGGGACTTAGTTTTAACAGGAGTCATTATTTTTAGATGCACATAGTCTCTGTATTAAAAATCAGCTCTATTCTCAGCAGGTCCCAGCTTGTGTGTTGACAGAGTTATAACCATTAATCTGATTTGGTTGATCTTGTAGAGATGGTAAACCATGGGAATTGTATCCTCGTGGAGCAAATATGAGCTTGCACCAACAGGCTGGCCTTGTGAGGGAATTGAAACATCCCTGTGTTTAGTGTCTCTGTAGAAGTGCTGACAAAGCAGTCATTTGTGTGCTCTGTAATATGATAATTATGAAAGTAGAAAGATAGAAAGAAGGCTACAAATCTCCTTACCTTGTCAACTTATAAAAGGCAAGGTTCTGGGAAATGGAGCATTTTCTCCCACTTAGGTTTCTCAAGTTCTCTAACTAGATGTAAAACATATCCCTTAGTAATCTGTATTTCTTTATTTGTTTAGGCTTTGAATATATGATGCCATGGTATATGTATGAGGCTGAGGAAGGGGGAAGAGTACATCTTCCCTTAGGCCCTCTTACCTCACCACTTTCCTGAAATGACCAAGACCTCTGTAATTCACATCTGCAGGAATCAGGCTACTAGCTGTTTTTTGTTTTTTGTTTTGTTTTGTTTTGTTTTGTTTTTCTGTTCTTGTTTTTGTTTTTTTTTAAACCAATTCATCTATTTCCTTACCTTAATCAAAACTGACCCATATTGTGTGCCATTTTATTAGGGCTATACCTATTTCTCTTTTCTAAAGAGTCATAGATTACTGTTAAAGACTAACATCTTTTAAATTGAACACTTTCTTACCTTGGTCTTCTGTGTCACAGGCTATTGGGAGAAATATTTTAGAGGTCAGCAGGACTTTTTTTTTTTTTTTAATAACAGAAGTTTATTGAGTGCAACACATTTACATATGGGAGTACCCAGACGTGAGTAACCCTGAGAGGTGGTTAGAACTTGGGCTTAAATACTATCTTAGGCTAAAAGAAAAGGAGTTTCTTGAGCTTCTCTGTAGAGGAGGCAAGTTATGAAAGGTGACCAGAAAAAATATAACCAACAAGGATTGTTTAGTAAGTTAGTTATGCAGATTTAAATCATTTATCTCCTCCATTGATAAGAGTTATTAAGAATTCTCCTCTTCTTGGTCTGGGAGGAATTACTTTTTACAAATGGAGATATATTTATAAATGTAAATTTCCTTTGCAAAAGGAAAACTTGTGCACTGCTTTTAGAGCTTTTCTTGCATCTCCTGGTTCTCCATGGCCTTTAGCTCAGAATAATCCATATGTTAAAGAGGCATATTTTGGGGTAATGTATTCTGGCACCTCCTCATTCTGCCCTTTGAAACTACCTCCCCACCCCCAGAAGTTTCATAAATCAAAAGCCAGGCTGGTAGCTATAAAGGGATCGGGGTTAGGGTTTGCAAGATAAGAGATCTGCAAAGGAGAAGAAAAAAACAAACATAGATTAGAACAAAGATGGGAAAGCAAAAAATGGCAAATTTAAATGCATTGCCCATTTCATTGAATCAGGCTCTTCAATCCTGGGAATAAGTCAGTCCAGTTGAACTGTTGTGTCTCATTTCAGAAGGCAGTATTGTAGGAAGGAGTTAAGGGCACACCTGTGCTAGGCCTCTATATGGTGTATAAAAACAAAATTAAACTGAGTAAATTTGAGGGTCTAGTTACCTTTGTTCAATGGTTCATGAATTGGGCAGCATCCCATCTGACAAATAGAATGGAGCTCTGAGGAGCTATAAGAAAAGGAAGACTTTTATAGGCACAAGGAGGCAGGGCAGTGAAGTTATTCTAGCAAAGAGTGAATTGTTTCAGGCAAGGTCACCTTCCTTTTGGGAGACAACAGCAGTCTATCAGGCACATTACCTCACTAGTGCTGACCAGATAATTCCAGAATGGCTGGTTAAGATTATAGTCCTGGGAGAAGCTGAAACTGCCCTTAGGTTAGGTATTAAGTCTTGGTTTGGTGATGTGGGCCTTAGCACAAGTGACTCCATTTTGGGCCTCTTTCTTTTTTAACAGTAATATGAGCAATCAGGCACTTAATAGGGGAGTTTCTATGGAAACAAAAGAAAAACAAAGGTTAATGGTTAGAACAAACTATTTTCCCAGATTTTTGGTCCAGAGTGAAGTCAGTCAAGATTTCTGTATGTTGGCCTCGAAACATCCTTAGATGCTGGAGTGAGGAGAGGCAGTAACAGTTTGATGCACTTCTCAGATTGCAGTTCGAATGTCTCTGGTGAAGGCATTGCATGTTCCAGAGAACTTTCTGAGTGGCCTATACAACAACAGGAACACAGGATAGCAGGACTTTTTAATATTCACTTTGGTCATCAGGATCTGGATATTATTGAACAAGTAGCAAGTGCAGCCAGAAGGCTAATCGAGGAATGTAGATGAGGCTTTAAAGCAGGGCAGGAAACTCTTTTGTTGCTACTGTGAAGGTACTAGTACTAATACCCCAGTAGGAGTACTCTAGTGCACGTGTTTGTGAAAGAAGTACAGAGAACACAAGATGACCTGCAGACTAATATTTAAAAAATCCTTCTAACAGAGCAGTGTGTGGGTGCTCTTTAGCTCTGGTTGCCTTGTTTTTACTCACATGAGTATCTGTCCACACTCATCCATGCTCAGATGCTTTCTCTAATGATTTCTTTTGTTAAACATGAAAGAAAAAATATGGGGATTTCAGAGAGATCTCAGAACCTGCCTTCTTATTAGGAGAAACTAACCCCAGTGATCCACTCACCATGGTAATTTTGAGAAGCTGTAGTTTCCAAAACCTCGACATTTGCACATTTCATTGTTCCAGTGAAATTCTCTTTAAGAATGACATCATCCATAACTGAGAGAGAACCCATCTGAGCAGCATACAGATGATCATGTACTTTTTCATGGTCCCCAAGAGCTCTTTCCATTGTCTTGGCTTCTCTAAGTATTCAGGAACAGCTTGTCTGGTCTTCTAAGTTCAGATTGCTGAGCTAGGATGGGGAAAGTATTTTGGAATGACAGTTGCTGTTTTAGCATTTAATGATCTTTCTCTTCTGTGAGAATTACAGCTGGGCAAATTTTGTTACATTAAATGTGTTCAATTCCTAGGAGGCAGTAAGTAAAATCTTTGTCACCATTTCCAAAGTGTGCTTTGCTGCTTTGATCTATTCACTGACTGAAAGCTCATCCCTATGGTCTTGGCCCTGTGAGAACTAATAAAGTCAATTTCTCACTGTTACACCATGGAGTCTATATAACTGATAGTCTATACTGAGAAAAATGCCCTATAAATCTATTCCAAGGACAGGTAGTGAGCATGAGTTATATGTTCCCTCTGTATCCATCATATGCTTAAAACAAGAGATTCAAGCTCCTTCTCTTGGTTACTTAATCCGTCAGTAGGTATCTCTGTGCAGTATATAGAGTGTACTATACCTCTTGTACAGATGAGCAAATCAAGGCTCAGGAAGTCAATGTACTTGCTTCAGAGTATGGCAGCAAATGGAATCTGGGTAGTATTTACTCTGCCTGCTGGCTTTGCATTCTACCTTCTGTCTTATGCCCTACCTAGTAAGCCACAGAGAACATTCTTGGCTTAAAAAAATTTTAAACTTTCAAATCAGGCTAAACCATAAATATAGTGCAGTATCCTGGGTATGGATGTAATGAAAAGTAAGAGTTGCTTTTTTTAGACATTAACATGATTATCCTTTCTCTTTTTAGATAAAGACAGCCACTTTAGAAATTTTTCTAAGCCTAGCTCATATTTGGAAAGTTTTGCAAATAATTTTTTTTAACAGCCCACAGGTCTGCAGAAAACAGAATTCATCTATAGACTTGGCAGCTGTCCTGTTCGCATTTGCCAATCTCTCTTTCTCCTTTTATCTCTGTTTCTGTTGTAGCATCTTCTACCTAAGGAGACCAACCGGACTTTCAAATCCACTCTTTCTTACCCACTCAACCACCAACTATGACTAGAACATATCACAAGTAATAGGGGCTATTGGCTTCTTGTCAAGGTCATTTTCTGATTTGTCATAGCTGGTCTCAATTTCTTTTAAGCTCTGAAAATATAGATTAATTCTAATTTTTATGATTATTTGAAGAACTAAAACTCCGTGATAACCCTACTGTCATAAGAAAAACTGTGGCAGATTTAAAAAAATAAACTTACCGTTTTCTTAAGGAGCATTATTTTATTTCTTACTCTATAATTCTTGTACCTAAATTATTCTCTAGGTAGATGACAAGATATTTTTCTAGTTGTACAGTGGAGAAAACTGAGATGGGAAGATAAAAAGTGACTTGCCCAAGGTCACTCATGGTCAGTGGCACAGTCAAGAATAGATCCAGGTCACCCGACTCCCTGGGCTTTGTTCATTACATCACTCAACTTCTCTTCGGGAAGTAACAGCCGTGCCAACTACAAAAATGAAAGGATAGTTAACTCTCAGATTCAGTTTTTTGGGTGACTTTGTCCTTTTTTTTTTGGTTGAAACATCAATAGCTGCCAAATTGCAGTACCATTAGATAAATTTAGGATCTTCACTAATGTAGAATTTGTTAAGATAAACAAAAATCTGTATCTATAGTCAGTAATACTGTATTGTACACTTAAAAATTTGTTAAATGGGTAGATCCCGTGTTAAGTGTTCTTACCAAAATAAATAAAAAATTTAAATAAGTTAAACAAAATACAGTCACTAGTTGGGCAAATGACAAGGCCAAAGGGAGAGGTAGCTGAAGACTTTAAAGAGGTTGAATAGCGGGCTTGTTCTTGAACCACATCTAAGAAGGAAGAAATACACAGAAGAGAGGAGAAGGGGTATATGGTCTAAGACTATACATATAGAGATATGACATAGACTCAGGAAAATAGCATCAAGAAAAGTAAGGTCATGAAGAGGAAGGAAGAAGATTTGGAAAAAATTGCTAAGCCAATTTTTATAAAAGAGGGCTTTTTACATGACAATCAGTGCATGATGTACAGATTCTGTTTTTTGAAAAAGTTGAGTTCATATTCACAGAGAGAGGGGAAGCAGAACCACTCAATTCTCATTTTGTGCCTTTTTCCATTCAAGCCTAGTGGATAAGAATCTCCATCTGCAAAGATAGGTATGTAAAAAATATCTAATTTCTTTATTTTGTTTACAAACCATGTTCATTTGTGCTTCAAGCGTCGTCCTTCTGGGAAGGCAGAAGACTTACCCTCAGTCCTTCTTAGAGTTACACCACTCCCCAGAGTTGTGTCCAGGCCAGGGGGCTGGCATAACAGAGCAGCATTGGGAGTGGGGACCCTATGGTCATTAATGCATCTCATTATGCAGGTTTCACTGTAGCACCCAGGATTTCCACTCACATAGTTCCCTTCATTGCAGATATCTAGGTCATTCTTGGGCCACAGAAATCTTTTGGTGACATTTCCTAGGCTTCCTTCTGCCTAGATGTACACACAGCTCTGGGTCCTGTGGCCTTTCTGGATACACTGCCAGGAAGTAGAGCCTGGCTTCCCACTCCTCCAAAATCCATGAACCTACCTCCCTCCTTTCCCAACAGCCCTGGGGAGATATTGCTCCATGTTTCTTCAAGATTCTTCACGTCCGTAAATCTCAATTCCTTTTTACTTCTCTCAAGAAATTACCCGAGTTCTTTTAAGAGTTTAGGATTTTGGAAAACAAAATTCAGAAATATTCTCAGGCTATTTCTTTTTTTATTCTTGTTACATAGCTTGCCTGGCGCAGTGAACACCAATTTCCAAATACCTGCCTTTTGGCGGGGTTAGGCAACAGGGAAAAACACAAGGAGAGATAATAAGAAACATAGGTTAATATTTCTGAATATTACTTTCCTTTAGAAGTAATAGTAATTTTGGATATCTGCCTTGTTCACGACCATTTTCCTTTTTCTGAAAATCACCCCCACTATGTCCCTGGCCAGGGCTACTTAAACCAGGGACAGTTATCTCACCCAAGCTGAGTCAGTTGGATTTTCTTCTCCAAGACTTAGAATTTAGGATTGAAGGTTTGTAGTGACTAAGAATCCTTGGAATTAAGTCACAGTAAGAGAAGTGCCCCAGGGAGATGGAGTAGGATCCTTGCTCCAGAGGCCACTGGCAGGCTCTGCTTCCTGTTCTTCCTGCTCTTGGCTTTTCAACTCTTTCTCTGATTTCCTGAAATTGCCCATGAATTTCATGAAATTGGAGGTGCTTCTCTTTTTGTTAAGGAAGACAAAATCAATTTCAGTTGCTTGCAAACAAAAGTAATTTAAGAATGGTTTTCAGAATTGTAAAGTCAAAAAAACATGGCAAAGAGGAAACTGAAACTCAAGATAGGTGAAGAGATAGTAAGATAGAATCTAGCTATTTAAGACGTGTCCATCTAATGATTTAAAGTGACTATTGCAAGAATTGTGTTTGTGATCTTGGAACAACTTTTGGCATTCTTTAGGAGCTGTTTTTATCCATGGGCACTGTTTTGTAGTAGAGCCATACACACTAAACATTCAGATGACGTATAAGGCTTTAGAGGATGGAAGCACTTCCATTTGAGGGCTTGCTGAAGGGACCAGGGTGATTTACTCAGGATGAGGGGCTGTATCAGGAAAGAGGACTGGCTTTAAGGTGTTTAAAGGACTGTTGGCTAGGAGAGGAGTTGGATTTACTCACTGCAGCTCTGGAGGTAAGAATAAACAACAGTGAAAAGATATTAATGGAAATCACTTTGGCTCAGAATAAGGGATAATTTTTTACATTCAGGGCTGTCTGGAATGCCATGAGGTTTCCTTGTGGGGCAGAGAACACCTTGCCATGAAAGTGTTCAAGATGAGACTGGATGGCCATTCACTAAGATTACAATGAGGGAGAGAGTCCCGCCTTGGGAAGGAGATGGAATGGAATGGATATTCTAAGTTTTCTTTAAATCTAAGATTCCAGTATCTTCCCTATGAATATTATTAACTCCTAGGCTAGAAAAATACCAACCCACATTTTGACACAATGCAACAGAAAATGCAATTTGTTTTCTATTCTTTGAATTGGAATTGATGATGATTAAAGGTTTTACATTTAGATGGCTCACTGACTAGAAAACTTTGGGTAATAGTAAAATAATCACACAAAACCTAAGGAATTCTGAATTCTATTGTCCCTAGAATTCTAGGCTACTTGAAACTGAATAGATATCTTGAATTATTCTAAGGAATAAATGAGAATCCCAACTTTTCTCTCAAACATTTCTCTCAAATCTTCCTTCCTTCCTTCCTTCCTTCCTTCCTTCCTTCCTTCCTTCCTTCCTTCCTTCCTTCCTTCCTTCCTTCCTTCCTTCCTTCCTTCCTTCCTTCCTTCCTTCTTTTCTTCCTTCCCTCCCTCTCTCCTTCCTTCCTTCCTTCCTTCTTTCTTTCTTTTCTTTCTTTCGCAAGGCAACCCTTGGTTGACCTCACAGATTGCAAGGACCTTGTCAGCTTACAATCCCTTATTTTTTATTTTTTATGCCTACAGCACCTGGTCTTCCTCGGTGGTCTCCCATCCAAGTACTAATCAGGTCCAACCCTGCTTAGCTTCCGAGATCAGACGGGATTGGGCTTGTTCAGGGTGGTATGGTTGTAGACTTCTCAAACCTTTATAAATGAAAAAAATGTTACTATGGCACCTTCTGCAAAACCTAAACAGGTAGCTCATATATCTTATCTACCATTCCCCAAACATCTCACATAAGTTAGTCCCTTTAACAACTATGTAACCATTTGTATATTTCATCTTCTTTTTCTTAACTAAAGGACAATAACTTGATTATTCTAGTTTTCATTTACCACAGCAAGCAGATGTTGACATTCAATAAGCATGTCTTAAACACGAAGGGACAAGGAAAGCCACTTAGTTTGAAATCCTGGTCTTAAAGACTCCATCAGACACAGACTGATGTCATGAAGCTTTTTATAATCTCCTTCATAATCGCACTTCTTCATGTAAAAACCTTTAAAAATGTAAACATGCATATATAGCCATTCATTAGCTCTCTATTTATTTAAGTGGATGGCATTTATAAAGAACATTAAAAGAATCTGGTCTTTTCTGCTTTGTAAATTAGATTCTCAAGTCATTTTAAAGATACCATTTGCAATATAAGTAAAAAAATGTATTTTTTAAAGTCTAACTGGAAAGGAAAGAAACATAATACTGAATGTAGACTATGATGTAAAGCCCTTTAAAATCATTTTTGGAAATGTAAAATATATAAAAAGGTTCAAAGTAGAAAATAACAATGATCTACATTTCCACCAGGAAGAATTAACTACATCTTGGCATATTCTCTCCCTCTGTTTTTAGTGTACACACTTTTAAAAAATCATATTTGTTGATTATCGAGAATTCAAACATGGCAGAAAGTTACAAAAATAATAACCTTTAAAAAGCATTTCAAATACTACAATTCCCATTGTTAACCTTAAATGAACATCATCATTTTAGATATTATCTAAGGCTGGATAGATGTTTAGATAGAAATACTTTTATAAAATTGAATAGAGATGCTATTTATAACAAAAATAATTCATTTAAAAATTTTTCAAGAAATTAAACTGAATTGAAACTAAAGAATAGTCAAACTCCTAGTAACTACTTCATTTCAAGATATATTCTTTCTTTTAGAAAATCTCTCTATGGCTTAAAATCATGAAAAATATTAAGAGGTTGAGTCATTGTCATTAATTATATAGCTGTTTTATGAATATTTTCCTCTTTAGACAGTATACGTTTTTTTTTTACGAGTAACACTTTTGTAACTTCCCTCTTCATGTCCCCACCTCCTGGGTATTATTAAGTGTATCATTATTTGTACATTGTTCAAGTTACAGTACTCCATTTTGCTCTGAGAAATTAATTTTAAGAGTTGTTTATTAGTAGCTCTATGCTTAAATGAATTTAATGTGTATAGATGCTGTATGTGATTTCTTGAGCTTTATTTTAGTTATTTTACTGACTGATAAATATCAACCCATTTACTTGACACAGTCATTCATAATCCCTAATACATAGAGCTCTGAAACTGTATAAACCATTTTTATTCATTCACTAAAAAGTTTTTGAGTACCTATTTTGAGGCATCACCGAGGTTTAAAAATTTACTGTTGAATAACACATAGTCCCTGCCTTCAAGAAGTGAGAGCAACCAAAATATATTAACTTCCTAGTGTGTTAGCTCCATGACAGCTGTTTAATTGTCTTTATCTCAGTGCCCATCCTACAGCCTGGTATTTTATAAGCCCTCAATTAATATTTGTTTAATCGAATGGGCCTTAATGCGCCAGAAACTGTGGTAAGTGCATTAAAAGTTATGTCTAATTTTATCTCCACAAACCTATTAAGTAGGCATTTATTGTATTCATTTTATAGAAGAAGCTGAGTCTCAGTAAGTAATATCCCAAACTTATACAATAGGATTTGATTGTAAAACTCATTCTTGTTTCACAAATCTGACCTGGGTCACTTATGTTGGAAGTAATAGAGGAAGGAGGCACATGAACTGCTGATTATAATACAGTGGGGTGAGTCATATAATAATGTGCATACAGTCTAGAGGTTAAGAGGCTGCTTGGGACTCTATCTCTACTATTTATTGGCTATTTGACATTGAACAAGCTCTGTCACTTCTCTAAGCCTCAGTTTGCTATCTGTAAAATGGAATTAATAGTAGAAGTAGTATATGAAATAAATATAGGTAAAATGTTTAGCAGAATGCTTGCCCCAAGTGCTCAAGAAATAAATGGCATTAATATAATTTTACAAAGTGCTCTGGACACTCAAAGAAAGGAATATCTCGCCTGGATTTCTAAGGGGAAGGAGACGTTTGTACTTGGGCTCTGCTGAAAGCGTAGGGGTTCATCAGGTAAGGGGTAGGAAGAGTCTTGATAGAAAGAGAAACATGAAACACAGGACGAGAGATCCTGCTGAGACGCACAGTATTTGCCTTACCCTATGCAACTGCTGAAACGTCCTCCCGTCACTTGTTCTTCTTGAGAGTGTCCACACTGGAGTATCTGTGTTTAGAGAGGCTGACTTGCAAATGACTGTCATATCTTACTGTGCCATCTTCCCATTGAGAAGGTGAATTAGTCAGTGTCTGTACAGCTCTGAGGAAATATGAGGTGACAGGGCAGTTTTAGGGTTATTGGTCCCCAGGAGACCAGGGGCCATTCCAGGCCAGCTTAAGAGCACCTAATGGTCCTAAGAAGGAGCCTACAGCCTGTCTGCTATTCTGGAACAGTGCTTCTCAACCTTTTTTTCATTGTTCCTCTCCTTTAGACTTTTCCCTAATTGCCCTCCCCCCCCCACCCCCATGAATTGTTAGTACTAGGTAAACTGTATATCTAGTTATGTACTGTATATTTATCCCTATTTCATACATGAAAAGAGTAATATTTTTAACCCCCTCCCAAGAACCATTTTGAATGAAACAGACTTCAGAGGGCCTTCTCAGGTGAGCTGTTAGTCTGGAGCTGACTGTAAACTTGAAGGCTTTATATGCAGTGCTACAAATAGCTACTTTTTATTATGATTTCAGCTATACTTCCACAATGATTCCCATTCTAGAGTCATAATTTGGGTTACTGCTCTCTCTCTCTCTCTCTCTTTCTGCTTCCTTGCCTGCCCTTTCGCAGTCTATTTTCCATCTAGCAGCCCAAGTGACCTTTTAAAAATGTGATCAGATCATGTTTCCTCAGCTAAAAACTCTCAAATAGCTTCACATTGGACTTAGAATAAAATCTAGATTCTGTATCATGGCCCCCAAAATCTACCTGATCTAGCTCCTGCCTATCACTCTAATCTCTTCTGGTACCAGCCCACGTGCAGGTGAGGGTGCTCCTTTGGGCAAACCAAAACCATCGGGCAGAAAGTCACAGGTGTTTGCTCTCAGTAGCTCTCAGTGTGTGGAGGTGGCTGCCGAGAGGATATGGGTGGGCAACAATAGCAGTGGCTCTGCCACCAAAAGGGCACTGAAGAGGGGATTTGTCTATTTGAAATCAGGAAAGACTTGTCTGAAAAAGTGATGGTGATGGAACTATGATATTAAAAATGATTATGAGTTAGCTTTGTGAAAGAGGGATGGCAGTCACATTCTGTATAGAGGGAACCACATCTTCAGAGCCCTCAAGGCAGGAGGGAGTGGCCTGCACGTGAGCCACTGAAAGGCAACTGTTGCTGGGGCCTAGTAAGAAATGAAGCTGGAAAAACAGGTAGAGTTCTACTCACAGAGGGCCTTTCAGGTCATTTTAAGGGCTGAAATCTGTTGAAAGAGCAAGATTGCCACTGAAGGATTTTGACTATGTGTGACTAGTGAGGATGTGACAAGGTCCGATTTTTGTTTTGAAAAAAATTGCTTTGGTTGTAGTGTGATACAACAGGTGAACGAGCACAGACCCGTTTGGAGGCACTGTGATGGTGCAGGGGCCAACCAGTACTGGTTTGCTTAGGACTTTGTTGGTTTCAGTGTTGAAAGGCTTGCATCCCAGATACTTCTCCATTCTGGCAAGCCAGCCTGGTTGGCCACCCTGTACTATGCTGTTTTTTGGGTGAGAGATTATGGTTGTCTCGTGAAAGATGCAGGATCCTCTTTCCTAGGCTTACAGCAGAAGAAAAAGGGTCAGCATCATGATGCACTATTTCTGAAAGTTCCTTAGAATTGGCCTCCCCAAATATACAGGCAATGTAGTAACACACACACACACACACACACACACACACACACACGCCCCCCAATGTGCAAATTGTTCCAGATGCTTTTTTTTTCTACACAGGCCTGGTGGCATCACATTCTTGACATCTCAAAGCCTGGAGTCTGCCCAAGTGAAGGTCAGCCTAGGTAAGAAGGTGGACTAAATCATTGCCATACTGTGCACTTCTGTTTGCTGACAAGCTGCACCCCAACCCACTCTTCATCCACGGCTTCCGGGTTCCAGCCTTGCTTCCCCCCTCACATCGTCAGCACCCCTCCCCAGTCATACTAAAACCTGCTCTTTGACCATGCTGTGGTATAGAGCACTTTTGTAGTTCCCAGTTGCCCCCTCAATAAAGTAAATAGCTTCACTCTTAGATTTTAAAGCTGCCTCCCCCGTCCCTTTATCTAACTCTTCCCACTTTTTTCAAGTCCCCCAAGGCAGAAGATTTTTGTTACAAAACCATCAAAAAGAATTGAGGAAGGAATATTACTATTCTACTCTCGGTATAAATAGCTAACTGGGCCCACTGTGTGTGCCAGGCACTATTTTAAACACTTGACATACATATTTATTAATACTTGTGTTAATAAATGAATGACTCATTGGACAGACTTTTGTTGATCACCCACGATCTTTTAGGTAGCCTGTCAAGCATAGGACATGGCAGGGAACAAAGTTTCTCCTTTCATGGTGGTTGCTTCCTACACTGTGTGGGGAGAGACTGGGTAACCTATAGATGTGTAATGTGGCACACGACCAGCTCCATGGAGACAGTTGCACCAGGGTGAAGGCTGGAGAGTGACACTGGCCGTAGACATGCTTTCTTCTCAAGTCACCAAGAAGTCTTTTAATGAGGCATCATTTGAGCAGATACCCAAAGGTAGCCAGATATTGAGTCATAAATATTCTGGGACAGTTTGGGCAAAGAGAATAGGGAAAATATATATTTTCAGTTTATGTTGGAATTCTGAAATCATACCTTTGATTTTTCTCTCAGGCACTGATCAAGGTTTCATAAATTCATTCCCCTCCCTGCCAACATTGTTTAGTATCTGGAGCATTGAAAAAACAAACGAATTGTCTTTTCTTCACTTTTCACATTCCCTACTTCCATTTTAATCTGATCTTTAATGGAAATTTTGGTATTAATCTAGTCTTTTACTCTAATCTGAGTTTTTGTATTTTTCATACTTTTTTCTTCCTGATACACATTTTAATGATGGACATGATTATGATTTTTTTGTCTACTTTAATTATTGTGTTTGTTGGAAAATTAAATTGGAGCCATTGTCTGTCATTAATGCCACTACAAATAATAATATGCTCAAATTTTTAGCAGAGACACAGGTTGGATTTATATCTTCAGATAATGATATTTTAGCCCACTCTTTACTGAATATTTGTCATCTTTAAGGCCTGTACTGTAGGGAAAACAAAGATGATTATGATGACAGTCCCTCCCCTTATGGACATTTCGATCAAATAAGAAAAATACATCACAAAAGATTAATTGACAAAAGGAGGCAGAGTGTGTTGGGATTCTATTCCTGGATAATGCTGGTCTCAAATACTTAATCATAGCAATTACTTTTATAGCCCCTATTATGTATCACACACTATGTTCTAAATGCCAATAGATCTATCAGGTATCATTGTTACTTGTATTTTAGAGATGAGAAATTGAGGCACATAGAGATTATAGAGCTAGCTAAGGTTCCTATGCTAAGTGGAAGAGCGGAAATTTGAACCTAGACAGTATAGGCCCTTAAAGCTGTGCCAAAAGGAAGGAGGGAGGGAGCTCTCTGGCCCTCAAGACTATGAGGCACGGAACCCAAGGACATCTGAAGTCTAAGTTCATGGGCACAGTTAGGAGTGAACCAAACATTCTGCCAGAGGAGGCCAAACAGATTGGAGACCCAGAACAGGACATAGAAACATCACAGGCTGTTTTAGACTGTAATAGCCTGAGAAAGGTCTTGAGTTAAAAATTTTTGCCATTGTGCATGGGCCAGGAGAGAGTGATTAAAGCACCTGTTCAGATGGTACACGTTAAGTGCCGCATAAAGGATTTGGACCACAGAGTATAAATAGGCTTTAGATGTTCTGAGGTGGACAGATCACTCTGTCCTGGCTCTCACTTAAGCTAACAATGAATTTTATTTTACAATAGAGGCGTAATAATAAGCCTTGATTAATTCATTTATTTTTTGCCTATGTTAATTTTACATTCAGCATTACTTGTTTTCAACATGTCGCTTGTGTTCCTTCTAGTTCTTGCATTACTGATGAAAGTTTGGCTTTGTCCCCCTCCTTGTAAATTTCTTATGCCATTTCCCTTGCCTCCTTTCCTCCCTTACCATCCTGTAGTATCTTTTGGCGCTAGAAGTCTGATGCTATGTGTGCCTTGAATGTAACGTCTACGTAAAAAGTAATTTGGAGAATGGGCTCCATTCTTCTGCAGGAGGGATGATGGAATTGGAAGAGAGAGAAAAAAGCTGTTTTACAGATGAGGGCACTGAGGTGCAGATAGGTTAAGTAGCTTACAAACAGATCACTCTTAGGAATTGGTAGAGCTGGACTTGAGCTCAAGCTTTCTTACTCTGAATTCATTGTTTTCTCCTCGGTTTGTGCTGCCTGGGTGGAAACTGGCTTACATGAAGATTCGTCAGTCCTGGACCAGTTGTACCACAGGGTGAGTGTTCCATATTCTATGACTTAAAGAAGAAGAATTAGTAAATGAGTGGGTCTGTCTTCTGAATGAGATTCACTGTCCCCAGTCAGTCCTGTAAATTAGTGGTCCCCAACCAGTTTGGCCCCAGGGACCAGTGCTCCTATGAGAATCTAATGCCTGAGGATCTGAGGTGGAGCTGAAGTGGTGATGCTAGCGCTGGGGAGCGGCTGCAAATACAGGTGAAGCTTCCCTCGCTGGCCCACCCCATGGCTCACGTCCTGCTTTGCAGCTCAGTTCCTAACAGGTCAGGACCATTAGCTGTCTGTGGCCCAGGGGTTGGGGACCCCTACTTTAAAGAATTTTCAGAGTCAGGGTTCTGGGACAAACCATCTGGGTTCAAACCCCAGCTCAGTCCCTTAGTAGCTGTGAGACCTTAAGCAAGTTAGTTATTCACTCTGTGCCTCAGTTTCTACATTGTAGAATGGGATAATACCAGTACCAACTTCAGCCATTTTTGCATATGAAAATGAAAGTGTTAAAACAAGTAAAGCCCTAAGAAGAGTGGCTAGTACCTGGCAAGTGATCACTAAACAATAGTCATTACCTTAGCTATTTAAAGATGTAGACCATTCCTTCATCTTTTGCTTGAGAACCAAAGCTTAGAAGCACTTTGGTCCTTCTAAGTCATGTCTTAGCTGCAGGCAGAAGCGTTAAGATTTTGTCAGCACTTAGAAAACCCCTGACCATATCAACACCTCTTTTATGTAAGTGAAGCTGAAATTCTTTAAATTGGCTCCACAGCCTGTCATTCTCTTTGACAACATAATCCTGAGACTGAAAATACTCATGGGATGGCTGACATATGTAGTCAAAAGCGAAATGATTTATTTCTGGTCATATTTTGAAAGTGAATTTTCTTAAGGACAGGAAAGAGAATGCATTACAAGTGAGAGGAAAAGAAGCACAAAGAGGCTGGTTGGAGACAAATTATCCATCTAGAATAGTGTGGAGAAAAATGTCTGACATATAGTTGGCCCTCAAGGAATTATTTTTAAATGGAAAATTTGCCATTTGCTTTGGTGGCACACTACCTAAGTTTTTCTCTCAAACCTTCCTCAGCGAAGTCTACTGTGTCTCACTTGTGGATCTTGTCTTCTACAATTTTCAGATAAATTGCTTATTTAGATAAGATCGTGTACATGAGATTCCTTCAAACAGCATAACACATTGTGGGATTTTGAGGTGTTGTAGCCACAGTTCAACTCTGACAATAATAAATAAATAATCCAACTGAGGCAGAACCTCTCATTTGAGGGGAGCGATCAATGGGTTAGATTTCTTGACGCTTTTGACTTCCATAGGAGAGTGCTGCGAAGTGTGTATGTGGGAGATGGAGGGGTAGGTATTTTCAGAGTTTTGATGTATACTAAATTTTGCTTTGATGTATACTAAATTTTGACTTCAGTGGAGCCATACTTATTTTTTGGTTTCCAGTTCCCAGGCCCACAGATATACAGCCAGCACTGTGTGAAGTTTTCTAAGCCAAGTGTTCTTGACTTTTGAGGACTCAGTCCTTTATTTCAAAACAAAGGAAAGGGGAAGAGATGTGAAGAAATAAAGACTACTTGCTTTCTTGAATTTTTCACAAAAGAGAAGTAATTAAAGGAGAAAATACATGTTAAAACACTTAGAAGACAGAAGATTTTCTTCTAGAATGTCAATTCTCTCCCAAGAAATAACCTAGGAATTATCCATGTTTGAGACCCTAGTCCTTAAAGAATATTTCTTTTTTTTTTTTTCTGAAAAGAATCTAGTTTCATTAATTAAAGCAAATATGTAGTAAGATGAAACTCTCCATCTGAAAGTCCCCCTCAATGTCATGGGCTCCCAGTTTAGTCCTACTGGTCAGCATCCAGATTTTGAAACAGAAACCATGATACAATTGAACCATCAGACTTTGCTCTAGGAAACACTATAGAATGGAATGTAGAAATATTTCTCATTGCTCAACTATTCTGTAAGTCCAAATGTGGGAAAGTCAGTCACACACAGGGACCTTGTCATTAGTAATGTTCATATAGTACAGGAGTTGGGAACATGAAATACATGGTATTTGCTTATTTGATCCTTCGTTCCCAAGACTCTAGTGGCTACTATTGGGCTGGATACCCTTAAACATCAGTGGATCTCATTCTGGGTGTTGTGGAATTAAATGGCATAAGTAACTGAATCAAGAAAATGTTATGGTTATTGAGATTTACTATTTTAAATTGAAATGAAAATTTAGTGATGTGGGACATTATGGAAAATAGCTTAAGAAAGCAGAGATCCTTTGCCTTTCTAAGAGGAATAATACTGTATCATATACAAAAAATAATGCCAGCTCAGGATGGAAGTGATTCTGAAGGCCAGCTCATCCAAGCACCTAGCCATTCATGGAAGTAAAAGCAACAGGGCCTTTAATGGTTGGAAACTGAGAGGGAGTGGTAGGTATTAAGAAAGTCTGATAGGTCTGTAGAACTGGATAGATAATGATTTAATTTCCTCAGAATCTCCATCAAATAGTCATCAGCATGCATTTGAAAATGTCCAGCGATAGCAAGCCTTCCATAGAAACCCATTCCATTTGGATAACTTTGATTTTCCCTTCAGACGGGAGTCATACTTATCATTCTTCTCTTTCATATCTTTTTTTGTATCACTTGTTTCTTCACTGTGCATAAACTTAATAACCCAGAAATCACTTGTTTATGGGTTCCAGTGAGACCACATTAATAATAATACTCTTTCTGGTGAAACTGACTTCTTTACTATTTACATAGGACTTCACCCACCTCTTAAAACCTCCCCAGTTAGTTCCTAGAGCCTCATATGTGCTCAACAGTCAGACTAATCACACTGTCGTCCAGCCTTGTCCTCATTGCGCCTTATCCTGTTCTCTGCTGCTGGTGCCCTCCATGAAAACAATACCCTGCTGAGTATAGCAGGATGTTGTAATGGCCTTTTTGAGTTTTTAGGCACCGGAAGAGATGGTGCTTGGGGAAGAACAGCTCCTTCCCCAACCTTGGCCGTGCACTCTCACCTGGCCCTGAAGCAACAGCGATTGGTCTTATAGTCTTACAAAGTCTTTTGTGAACACAAACAAATATCCTACCTTCTTTCTTCTATTTGGCTCAGATACTGTCTCTTTCTCTCTATTCTCCTCATTGTTATCTCTCTTTCCTCCTGTCCCTAACTCACAATTTTCCCTCTCTCTTCAGATTTCTATAACTAAATAGGTCTCCTTCCTTTTTCCTGTCCTTCTAGCACAAAAACTTCTCCCTGTATATTTGCTCATATAATAAACTCATGAAGGATTCTTCATCCATCAGTTTCACAAAGAGGTGGACTGGATATCCGAGGCTAGGCTCAGGAAGGTCACTGTGCTGCACAACGACTTTAGATTGATGTTCTTCAGCTGCTCCATCATTTTCCTGTGGGACGTCTGATGTTCTTTTATCAGGAAACCTGTGGGAAGATCATCCTCATACTTACTGCATTATTTCAGTGTTATGACTCCTCACCCTCACCCTAGTCTCTTCCTCCTCAAAGTAACATTCTTTAATTCCCCATCCTTTATATTTTCTCCAGCCTTATTGAAATTATTTGCCTTTTCTTTTCCTTTTTAAATTTTTAAACCCTTTCTGATAAGCTAGAGTACTGAGAGACAATCTTCAAGCCCTATCTACTCAAATGTGCTGTACTGAGAGGACTGTTGACTATGGGGTTAGGCTGAAGGTGTTGAAGCTCAACTCTGCCAAACCCTTCTTGTGAATTTTTTATTATGATATGTACAATGGAGATAATGACTTTATGAGGTGGAAGATAATTGCTGGAGTTAAATAAGATAACAAATGTGGAATTTCCAACTGAAGATGAAACCATGTAACCAGTGTTAGTCTCCTCTCCTTCTTCCCTTTTCTGTCCCATCCCTTGGTGACAAGTTGCACATAGTTGTGCAGCTGAGTGTGGTTCATCACTGTACGCAGATCTGCATAACACTCTTACAGCATGTATTGTGCCTTTCCTCGCCTTGCCATCCTTCTCCCACTTTACTCAGTGTACCAGTGGGCCATTAAGTTCCCCATGGAACCTCCAGTTAGTGTGTGTGTTGATCATTTAGTCATAATCCACATGTTCCACCTCTTTGTACCTTAGTAATGGCATCAAATCTTCATTAAGACTTTAAAATCTGTGAGTACCTTAGATGTATAATGCACTCCTTCTATTTGGATGATTGTGTTTGCACACTACACATGGCCATATATTATAATGGCAGCTAGTGATATTAACACGCAGTTTCTAATTGCGTTTGTGAATGTGTTCATTGTATTGATTTTAATGAAACACCGTAGAATTGAAGAACTAGCTATAACTACAGTTATATTAGTGACATTTGGGTTTGTGAAGATAATTGAGACTGACAAAAAGAGTGAATAAATCTTGCATCCTGTCTCCCAACATCAAATTTAAGAAAACTCCATTGTTAATTTTTCCTCTGTTAACAATTAAATTTCGTGACTCATTGGTGAAATTAAATTTTCATGCCTTGGAGTTATTTATATTATAAAATGTTGGTATTTACTGAAATATATAATGCTCTAAAACATGCTTTTTAGATGAATGACTTAAATGCTGTAAATTTATTTGGCTCGCATTGGCCTCCAGTGCAGTCAAACGGATGTTTCGCCTGTGGTGGCAAGCCCTTTAAGAAGGATTTTCTTGGTAAATCCTGATCTCTTAATCACACAGAATCCTCCCAATGGGAGAACTGATTCATCATGCAAATGCATGTCTACTTTAGAGAACATTATTATTTAATCTGATAATAATAATAATAAAAAAAACCTTACAGATTTACTTTGCAATTTAAGAGACAGAAATTTGTGCCAATTGCAACTTTTTTATAAAAGGCTATAAAAAGCGATGGAATTCCAGGCCTTAGTTTCCTTCTCATTCTGCATTCTAACTTCCACTGCAGACCTATTTACTATACTTAGGTATTTACTTATATTTCAAACTGTCTTTGAAACTTGCCACAGTTTCAAAGACATAAAATCTTCCTAACATCAGAAATGTACTCAGAGTCATTTAGTTCCCAGGGGTTCCCTTGTGTGCCGATAAGGGGGAGAGACCCACCACTCTTTTTGTTAGGAATCAGAACAGCCATTTGTCTCAAAATTTAATTTTAATTTTTTATTGCATGTATTATTTCTTCAATCTACCTAAAGATTTTAGCAATCTCAAATTCAGAAATGTTCTCATTAAATTGTTTTATATTTTTTAAAGGATTTTTTTTTTGGTGGGGGGCGGGGGGGTGCGCTAGGGAATGTGTTTTGAATCCCAGGAGATTTCTAGAAGCAGAGTGAAGTTGCTATAACAAATTAACTAGGGTACCATCTATACCTCAAAACTTTGGCTTATTCATCAGTTTCTTAAATGTATACTTGTCTTCATTTTTATTCTTTTCAAGGTTGCCATCTGGTTAGCTGCAATTTTTGACTTCTGATATAGAAATATGCTTTTTGTGTTTTTGTTTTCAGTTGAGATCAATTAATAGATCGTTGAGAATGAACTTGTGGAATCATCTAGAAATGCTTCTAAAATTATATGTAAATGGTATGAAAGAACGGTTAGACACCTTCTTGTGACATTTACAGATGTAAGGATTGTGGACGTGATATTTTTGCATAAAGTGGTGAAGTTGTGAGTAGTAATCAAATGTGGAATTCTCAGAGCAGCTCACTTTATTAAAGGGAAGATGTGTATTGAGCCCAAGATGGTACTGTTTTCTTTGCTAGTCCTTTGGGTCTGACTCTAGCTGCTGTGATATAGGCATCTGTCTTAAGACTGTTGCAATTAGGGGTAAGATAATTACCCTCTGTGGCTGAGATGTTAATTCTTTTAAATTCAGATGTCAAAAGATGAGGACTAGTTAGATAGTGTTAAGATATTCCCTTTGCAGCTTCTAGCCTTCTGCTGAAGAAAAGATTGGTTTGAATGTTTGAGCAGACATAGTTCAAACTGTCCATACCCACAGCCAAGCTCCTGATCGCAGGAGGACTGCTTCAAAGGCTGCAGGTGCTCTGACATTTTTCATTACATCCCCTTCTGTGGAAACTTGACATTCAGTTATCATTCTCTTACTTCGCTTGAGGCAAATTTAATGGGGATGTCCAATTTTAATTTTCTTACCTCCTCTAGGGCGTTTCTCTAGGACTTAACAGACACATTAAACCATCAGCACTATCATACTTTCAAGACAGAGAGAAATTCCATGCAAACATTGCATGCTCTTTTTCCTTGCTGCAAGATAGATAATTTATATTCTAACTAAGGGGCACACAGATCATGATATAAATTGCCATAATCGGTTAGCCATCTCTTTCTGAAGAGAAGAGAAATAATCCTTATGTAGAGGTGTTAGAGATCTCCTGCAAGTCTCTCATAAAAGATTCATTATCTTTCTCTGAAGTTTTAAGAAATGCAATATTTCATAACTTCTACGTGCAGATGTTTAAAGACGGCTTGGATTCAATTTCCAATTCTGTGACTTAATGTCTTTGTGACTTTGGGTAAGTTACTTAACTTCTCTATGCTTACATGGTTCTCATGGGTAAAATAGGACAGTTATTAGTATTCCTCTTATAGGTCTGTGAGAATTAAATGAATGAGGCATAGGAAGCACTTAGCCTAGGGCTTAGTGCTGGTTTAGAACTCATAAAATGTTGGCTAATTCTTCCCCATTCCCTTCCCCCTCCCCTATCCTCCTCCTCTTCCTTCCTTTCCTCTTCGTTTTTCCTTCTTAACCGAGTATGAATCTATCTATTTTATTACCACACTTCTATTTTTAACATTCGTGGATTTTTTAGTATTTGTCCCCAAATTGTTTTCTTCCTTCCTCTTCATTAGTCGACTAAGGGAAATGAGCTGTGGGACAGCAGTAGTGATTCTACCAATCTTTGCTGAAACAGACATGAACACTGGACTGGAATGCAGTGCCAGTCACCCTGTTCCTTTCTTGGGAAGTTTAGCCATTACTCTATTTAGCCATTACTCTATTTAGAATTACCGGTATTGTGCAAAATACATCTCAGAATAACTCTTATGGCAGATTTTATGAAATGGCACTAGGTGAAGATGGGTAATGGCCTTCTTTGATTCCCATGGTAAACGTAAGAGTTTGTAAAACTCTGATACTAATGTCTCTTGCAACAAAGCAAAAAGGAAGTAAACACACTTTATAAAACCATTGCCAATAAATTATAGTCCCTTGTGGGATTCTGAATATTTACTTAGACATAGAACTCTTCTAAAAATCATTTAAGTGAGAAACCTTTACCAAGGAGTGGGCTTTGAGCCTACTTGCCTCACTCTGTGTAGTACTACATTGCTTTAAAGTTTTATCCAACAAAAAAATTTTTATGGTATTTTCTTTAAAAAAAAAAAAAAAAAAAATAGCTCTCAGCTATGGTGGGATAATAAAAAGAGCACCAAACCAGTAGTCCAGAAATCTGGATTTGAGGTCCACTTGTCTTGCCCACTAGTTGTATGACCGGGAGCAACTCACTCTAAACTTTCTGGTCTCCTTTAGCCTCTCTGTGTGCAGTGACAATGACATCTGTCATGTCTTCCTCACAGAGTGGTCATATGGCTCAAATGGAAGTTTGAGCCACACAACTTCTCTTATGGAAATTTTACAGAAATGTGATATTATCGTGATGCATGAAGACATTTGGAGCATTTTATGAAAGTAAAACACATAACGTGAGAGTTAAAACAGGTTTTCTTCCAACAGAGGGGCTATAGGGGAAATGGGAGAAATGGCAGAGGAGCTTTCTCTCTCTGAGTCTCCATGTTCCTTCCTCCTCCTTGAGGGCTGTGCTATGTGGCAGATCTTTAAACAAGAGAATGGCCTTAAAACATTCCTGCCTGAGTTCTTAATCCTCTATAAAATGTGGCTGCGATGGTCTGTTGAACAGAAAGGCCTATTTAAATCCTCTATTCTGTCTAATTGGAAAGTCATTGTTCAAGAGCAGCTTTCTTAATTTGGAAATACAAATTTGACTTAACTTATGCAATGGTTGTTCCCAATTTAAAGTTCTCATACAAGCAACTCCACAGAATGAGTTTGCATATATAAAAAGATACTCCTAATTTTTGAAAAGGATGCTGTCTTTGTCTTAGCAAGAATGTACCGAGCCCACCTTTGTGAGATGCTGTGCAGTCAAACATTGATGGTTGAATCTTGAGCATTTGGTGAGTAAGAATCTTAAATTTACAGATTCTTCTTCTTCTTCTTCTATTTTTTTTTTTTTTAAATCATGGGGAAGGGGTTAATTTCCTCAGTATACTCATGTATTTCCCACAGTTGATGATATAAGCCAGATAGTGACATGAGCCGGACATGTGTTGAGGATCTCAGTATCTTATATTCTCATGGAGATCATGTGGGATGCTAGTATTTGTTTCTCTTTATGTAATGAAGCTTTGAAGTGGTAAGGGAGAGATGAAGAAAGGGTTCTCTGAAGTCTTTGAGAGAATCTTCAGTGCTTACACCGTATAGCATATCTGGGTATCTGGTTGGGTTTGTTTATGAGTCAAAAAATAAACACAAAAAGGAGCCCTTTTTCTTATCTTTTGTTAACCAGCTGTGACTTTGGCTAGAAATTTATTGACCAAAAACAATTCTATTGACTAAGCTTTGGCTTCTATTTTGTATTCTTAGAGATTTGCTAGTTTGTTATAAGATCTGCCTTGGAGTGTTGGTGGTTTCATAGTCAAATTAGGATTTCAAAGGTAGAAATTTTGCTTCTGCAGTATAGACTGACTTAGTCCTTTCTTTTTTATGACACTGTACGAATGCAAAGAAAACCATGCAATTATGGAGTTTTTATAAAGAAAATAAAAATCATTGTGATAATACCTAAACTCTCTCAATTTCACTGCTTCTATCTCTTAATCATCTTCTCCCCTTTACTTAGCCCTAGTCCTTGAGCATGAAACAACCCTCCTAATGTCAACGCTTTCCCTCCCCATGTGTCTTTCATCTCAGGTCTTTTCCTTCCTCTTGTTCCTGTCTTCATCTATGTCCCATGTTTATCCCATCCTTCACTTGTATCACCAATATCTCTCTCTTTGCTATCTCTGCTTTCTCAACCTAAAGATATGCTTAAGTTTCCTTTGTCTTAAAAAACAAAACAAAAGTAAGAGCAAAGGCAAAGCCTTGTTACCTGTACAGATTATTACTCTTGTTTCCTTCTCTTAAGCATCAGCTTTCTCTCTGTTCTTTGCAATATATTTTGGTGTTCTATTACTGTACTAAAATTACTATCTAAAACTCTGCCCGTAATCTCTTCTAATATGTTTCTTCTTTCAGCCTCTGTGCAGAATTTGATGTTTCCTGAGCTCCCCTTTTTTGACTCTCTGTCTGGTCTCTTTCTACTCTATTCCGTCCTGACATTATTGCTAAGTTCATCCTCCTTAAATTTAACGCTGAACATAATACTTCCCTAATCAAAACCCATCAATGGCTTCTCATTTGTCTATGAAGCTAGTGTTAATTTCTCACCAGTATGCCTTCAAATCTTTCGACAAGGTGTTATCACTCTACCCTTTTTGACTCACCTCTCCTAACATATATATGAAAAATAGGCCAAGCGAGTAATTTTCCCATTTGTACATGTTTGCAGATTTCCCAGTCTTATATAATGTCTCTCCTCCTGGAATTCCCTTTCTTTAATTGCTCCCTGTCGATCTTACCCTTTAGTAGGGAGCTATTTCAAATGCTTTCTTCTGCATTTGCAAATGATGTGATCTCTCATTTCTTTGACCTCTATTGATCTGTTCCTTGGTGTCCTATAGATTGAGTCTCTTTCTGATTTGTATTTTAGTAGTTATTGCTCTTATATTTCTGCTCCTACAATGTGTAAATTCTATGAAGAAAAATTTCTCCAGGAGAAAAAGAGCTAGAAACGTATTACAGATCTACCTTTGTTTTTTATATCTTCTATTCAGACACTCCATTCTAAGACGGATGATAAGAAGACAAGCAGGCATTACTTGTTAAAGATCAAACATGAGAGGCAGAATTCAAAGCAATTGGAGAAAGCAGTAACTGGTACTCAGAGGAAATAGCTGTAGCTGGGGGAGGGCTACCCAAGAGGAGCTGTGGTCTTCATTAGAGGACACACCTACTGTAAAACCATAGCCTTGGAAGGAAGGAGCCAGGGAATAAATATCCTGACCCTTCTTCCATTTTGCCCTCCCATCTGCTGCTGGTATTTCCCAATAGCTAAAGCTGGTAGAAGCCAGAGTTCAAGGGAGCTTGTTGATTGAATTCATAACACTCAGTTTTTTAATGCTTAGAGAGTGGTGTACAGAAAAGGGTAGAGCCTGAATCTGAATGGACAATAGACAACTTCCAGTTTAATAATAGCAGTTATAGTAATATGTCTTAGGAGTAGTGGGCTCAGATGGAGTCAGATAGGGCATGAATGTGCCAATGGCTGAGGAAATAAAGCTTCACGTTAGCCTTTTAGGGCCAAAATCAATTAGAAAATCTATAGTAAGCAGACAGAATGACTGCAGCTAATTCTTGGATGTTATTTTAGGCATTGGTGAAATATGAGTATTGAATAGCATTTAGTAAAAAGCAATAATTTCCCATTATGAGATACAACAGATATTTCTATTTTGGGTAGACTGAAATCATGTAGCTGCTTATTGCAAAAAGAGGGAAGAAATTGCTGTAGCACTTGGAGAGAATGTTAGCCTGGTCTTTGCCAGAGGAAATGGAAGACATGAAGATTTCCCAGGAAACAAAGTGCTCTTATACTGTGCACAACCAAAGGAGGTCACTTCGTAGACCAAATTAAAATGTATAATTTAGTGTTTGGAGCCTGCAGAGTTGTCAAAGCAGAGTGAGGCAATGCTGCTTGAAATAGTTCTGTGAACTCAGCATGAAATTGCAGTGCTGGTGTATTTAATCCCACTCTGTATTGCTTTTCTTGTTATTTTGCTTTTTCTTTCCCAAGACTTACAGTTATTTTTCCGCTGGTTTCTCAAATGGAAGATATGTGAATGATTCAGCACCGCATTCTAACTTGCTAATGGATTGTCACAGACAAGTGTTTGCCCTGCTCTAAAGCTTTCTTTTGACATGGTACACGCTGGAATGTCATCCGTTTAGGGCATATGTTTTTCTTCTTCCCAGAAGGAGTTTTGTAGGTTTTTTGTCATCTAGTAGGTGTCACCAAATATATGGAGTTAGTGGGTTAAAAACTTAGAGATTAAATTTATCATTTCACAGAGGATGTGGAGTTTAAAATAAGATAGTACATGAGGTACATTTATTCAGATAGACACTAGCAGGGATGCTAGGCTGAAAGAGATAGTTGAGAAAAACCATGGATAGTTATTCTATGCTCCAGAGGGAGGCAGCTCTGTAAATATTCATTGATGATAGTGGAGGGTGTACACAACAATTTTGATAAAAATAATTTCAAATTATAGAAGAGAATGAAAAAGGAAGAGTGTTTGAAAAATGTTTATTTGTTTCTTTGCAGTAATCTGTCTTAAATTGTTTGGACTTTGGATGTCCAAAATTGTAGCAGAGCTAATTCTAAAACTCATTCGAGAACTAGAAAACATGAAATAATTTTTTTTAAATAAAAATTTCCTCTAATTTCTTGTTGCCAAATTTAGGCAAGCTGGATTATCTTTGTGCCAGTGATGCATCAGTGACTGTGCTCTTGTGCATTCAGTGGAGAAACATGTTCTTTTCAAGTGACTCCACCTTATAATTAAAACAATTCACTCCACTTGTCAACCCCTACCTATCACTGCTCATGTCTTTTACTTGAAATTTTTATTAAATGATAAGGCCTAGAGAGAGAGGTACTAGGAGTATCTTCTTTAATTGCTTATGTGATCATTGGAAACTCAGAAATTATGAACACGTGGCATGAAGAAGCCCATTTGTACCTGGATTTGGCCCCTCAGAACCCTTTAGAAGAGTATTTTCTATTGGAAGCAAAGTACAACACTGCAATGTTTTTTTGTTGTTGGTTTTTTTTTTTTTTAATTTCATGATTCTAAGAATGGGATACTTTTCTTTTACAATTGGTAGGGACTTATTTTGCTATGTTTCCTGCCACAAACCACATCACCAATGTTAGTTTCTGTAACCCAGAAGCCACTCCTTTTATCTTCTATACCAGGGATCCCCAACCCCTAGGCTACAGACCAGTGCTGGTCTGTGGCCTGTTAGGAACCAGGTTGCACATAAGGAGGTGAGTGGCAGGCTAGGGAGCTAAGCTTCATCTGTATTTGCAGCCTCTCCCCAGTGCTAGCATCACCGCCTCAGCTCCACCTCAGGCCTTAGATTTTCGTAGGAGCACCGGTCCCTGGTGCCAAAAAGGTTGGGGACCACTGTTCTATGCCCTGCGGTTTGATCCCTGGTCAAAATAGTCGTCATCCAGGTACAACACCATGGTTATGATCTGCACTATTTTTACACCATTTCCCCCAAAAGAAAATGTGGCAATGGAAGGAAAGTGCAACAGATCTTTAAGAAGGGGTGATAGATGAGGCTGAAGGTAGGGATTTAAGGATGTAACTGGGGATGTGACACCTGTTACTGTCAGGGAAGGGAGGAAGGAAGGCTTGCTTATGTTATGGAAGTCCTGTGGTTTAATCTAACACTAGCTTCTGAGAAATGGGTTCTGGTTTCAGTTTGGTTACAATTATTTAAAAACTTCAGAGCTAGGATTTATAGACTTATAATAAAAGCATATTAGTAAGTTAAATCATTGAACTTTAATTTCTTTAGCTACAAAATATGGGGAATTCCCTATTTCTTTCTCAGCCTCACTTAAACTCTCTTTCCTCTCCATTTATCCCTTAAATATCTGTGTTGCCAGTACTGTTCTGAAACCTTTGCTTTTCTTGGTCTGCATATTCTCCAAGAATAGCTTCATCTAAGCCAATGACTTTAACTCCATATCGTATGCATTCTGACAATCTTTGTATCTAGACAATTTACATTTAATGTAATCATCGATGCGTTTAAATTTAGGCTTACCATTTTATTATTTTTTTCTACTTGTTGTCTCTATTTTTTTGTTTGTTTTTGTCCCTCTCTTTTATTTATCCTTTTGTTTGTTTGTTTTTTGGTTTTCCTTTGAGTTTTTTGAACATTTTAATTTATTAATCGTATTTTTATTCTATCTCTATATTTTTCAGTGATTCCTCTAGGGATTACAGTATACATGGCTAACTCTTCATAGTGCTGATATAATTTAATTACTGTTACACTTTACCACCATATGAGTCTCTTTTCCCACTCCCTCTTATGTTGTAGTTGTCTTGTGTATTATATGTACATGCATTGCAACCCCACCAAATATTATTATATTTTTTTGCTTTCAACTGTCAAATATATTTTAAAGAACTCAAGAGAGGAACACTACTGTATTTACATAGATATATACATTTCTATTGTTCTTCCTTCATTCTTGATGTTATAAGTTTCTTTCTGATATCATTTTTTTTATTCTGTCTGAAGAGCTTCATTTAGTGAATCTTTGAGAGCAGGTCTACTGACAACTAATTCTTACTTTCCTTTATCTGAGAATGTCTATTTCACCTTAATTCTTGAAAAATATTTTTACTGGATATAAAATTCTGGGTTCACAGGTCTTTTCTTTCACTATTAAAAAAAAAATGGTTCCACTGCATTTTCTGTGAGTACTCTGAGTCCACCTGGCACTTCTGAGTTGACCTGATGTCTACACTTTTTTTAAGCTTTATTTTATCAGTCTTAATTTTGTCTATATTCTTAAATGAGTTTCTATTACAAAACTGTTCCTTCTTTCTCTCTTCCTCCACTCAAATGTACTTTTTTTTTAATGTAGCTTTTTACTCTTTAGAACCAGTTAGAAAAGATTTGAGGAAAATCATTTTCTAAAGATATCAATGGTTAATAAATGATCATTGTGTTACCTTTCCCAGGGGGATTTCTTTTAAGCACAGAAGTCTTGAAAGCTGACAATGCCATAATTTAAAAAATGTAATATAGAACTCTAAGCTCTGTTTATAGGGTCGTTAGCCACAGAGACATTCCTGGGAGTCATTCAAATGACATGAGGGAGCAGCCAACCCTCACTGCTTATGTGACGTTTCAGCCACTTCAATGGTGAAGACACCGGATGATCCATACAGCACCATCAGTGGCTTACAGATTTTCACTTTTTCTCTAACATTCCATTTGGCATTAAATAGGCAAAAAGTATGGTGAAAAAAACTTGATTAAGTCTCCTGAAATACTTATTTAAATTTTAAGCTTTAAAATGTCCACTTTTAGCTCTTTTGGCAAAATCTATGAGTTGTATTGAGAAGAGACTCAAAATTTGTGGCCTAATACCTTAACCCACTCTACTTTAAGTAAAATAGACAATGTCAAATCTTAGAAGGTGCTTTCTGGAGAGTAAAAAGGCTTGGCTCACTTTTGCAAAGTAATATTCCAAACACAAGTTATTAAAATGGCGATGTTTTTTAAGGATCTTAAAGTCCCCTTTCCTCAGGATTTCTGGGAGGTGTATTAGCTCTGCTTTATAGAAGAACATTAACTGAAGCCTAGAGAAGTTGAGAGATCTTCTCTAAGGTGTGCAGTGAGTTACCATGTGGCGAAAAGGAACTTTGATCTTGGAGCTAAAATTATAGCACTCTCCCATCTCTTAGCTACAGAAAAACTGCTGGTCAAGGGAAGGAAGGGATTGAGTAAGAGGTTGCAGTCAGCCTCCTGGCTAATGCTTTGAGCAGGGTGAGGTCAGCCAGAGAAGAGTAAGTCATGGTGATGCTTTGATGTATGTCAGTGTGTGATTTATGCACTCTGTTAGACAAGCTGCTTTTTCCCTCTGTTCCTCAGGCAGTCTCATTGCTGGAGATGACTGTCAGCTGCTTTCCCTACGTAGCCACCATCACATGCCCTAGCACCGGAGCCTGGGAAGCCTGACCACAGACCAGCATCTCCGAGGCATGAATAATTAGGTAGGCATAATGGAAGGCTCTCACTGCACCCTTCAATTGTGTAAGCCCATTACCGAACTCTGCTACATCAGCTTCTATCTTCCAAGGGGGGAAGTCAGAGGATTTTCATACAAGGGCACCGTAACTCTAGACAGATCCAATAAAGGGCTTCATAACTGCTACCAAGTCAGGGAGGGGTCAAACATCATCAGCCTCAGCCTGCAGCCAAATGAACATCCAGGCGACATATTTTTCAAGCAAACTCCCACGAAAGACATTCTAACTGAGCTGTATAAACTCACAGCAGAGAGAGAGAGACTGCTGGCCAATCTGCTGAGCTCAGACCACATCCTGGGGATCACGATGGGAAACCAGGAGGGGAAGCTGCCGGAGCTATCCGTGAGCCTGGCTCCCGAAGATGACTGTTTCCAGGCTGCTGGTGACTGGCAGGGGGAGCCTCCTGTGGGCTGTCTCAATAAGAGGAGCACCCATGGGAACACAAAGCCCCGGAGGTTTGGTGGAAGGAGAGAGAGCTTCGAGGCGCTCCCACAGAAGAGGACAAGAAGAAAAGGGCGTGGGGGCCAGGAATTGGCTCCTCAGATGGGGAAGGACCAGATCTGTTCAAGCAACTCCCTCCCTCTTTCTCGAGGGAGGCCTCACTTTTGGCTCCTGGAGGAGAGAGGCAACTTGCTCCCAAATAGGCCACGTACCTCTTCCCTGCTCAGGAGAGAAAGCTGGCCCCCAGGCGTCCCCAGGATGCTGGACCCTGGCCCTACCTGTAGGAGCTTCAGGATGGCTTCTGAAGACATTGAGTGTAGAAGGGGAAGGCTGCTCCCCAACTACAGCTCCATAGAGCCTGGGGATGGTGGTGCTAGGGGGCTACAGAGGGAGCCTCGCAGGCTGGCACAGCAGCAAACAGAAAGTCACCGGGACCCTGAGAAGCACCCAGATACAGAGAGGGGCCGGAGGGAGAAGTCTGCTGAGTGGACTCACAGGAAGAAACCTGTTTCCAAAGTGGTGGCCAAAGTCCAGGATCTGTCTGCTCAGGTGCAGAGGGTAGTTAAAACGCATCCTGAGGGCGAGGGAAGGATTGCTGTTTGCTCAGCAGCCCAAGCTGAGTTTATACCCAGTGCAGACTTCCTCACCTTACCAGGAGCCGAGGCTGGGGCTCATGGTTCCAAACAGCGGGACAAGGAGCAGCGAGCGGATGGGTCCTTGCGGTCATCGGCCAGGGATCATCCTCCAGCCAGCACCGAGGGGGCTGTGAACAAGGTCCTCCTGAAAGTGATAGAGAGCGAGAAGTTAAATGAAGCCTCTGAGGGGAAAAGGCTGGGTTTTCCCCTCAGCACAGCGGCCACTCACATCCTCCCAGACAGTAGAAGCAAGAGGAGAGCTGGGCTGCCTCTGAGTGGCCACAAAAACTTATTTCTGGATCTACCCCACAGTGTCGGCCCTGACACTTCACATCCTGGAGGTGATGAGGAGAGGCCATCCCCCCCAGCACTGGCAGCTCTGGGCATGGTGTTTAATAATTCATCCTCTCAGTCTGGCTCACACAAACTGATGTCAGCTGTTCCCTCGCCTCTATCTCCAAGGCTCCCCAGCCCTCAGCAGCATCACAGGATCCTCCGGCTGCCTGGTGAGCGGGAAGCCGCTCTCGATGACTCTCCTGGGAGAAAGAGCGGTGCCTTCTCTGGGTCTCCCTCTGCTGACACCTTGGAGCCATCATCCTCTGCAAAGGTCACGGAGACCAAAGGAGCCAGCTCGGCCTTCCTCAGAGCAGACCAACCTCGGTTGGTGCCTGGGGAACCTTTGGAAAAGAGCTTGGGGCCCGGGAAGATCACAGCTCGGCCTCAGCACCAGTCACCTCCAGGTTAGTCCCTGTTTAAGATGCTTTATATCTGTTTTTTGGGCTATTCACAAACTTTGTGCTCTTTAGAGACTGATAAATAAACAATGAACCAAAATTCCTAGGTCTGTTAATCAATTTACCTCGTAGCAAGAAAACTGAGAGTGGTATAGGCAAGTGTGGAGATTGTGAGGATTGTGTTGACTTATGGGATCAGGGGTGTAGTTGCTTCCAGAAACAATACTTTATAAATGTCTTTATTTTATTTCATTTTGGGGGGCATACTCTAAAGCTGCCTCCATGATTGCTTAACACAGGACTCTCAAAGGAAACAGGATTCGATCGGGCAGAGAGAAGTAGTAACTTGTTGCTGCCCTTGATGCTAACTAACACTGGGTAACTGGCCCCTTGACCTAGATTTTGCTGTTCATGCTGCTGGAGCTTGAGTTTGATTCTCTAAGCAGAAGAACAAAAGCACACTGTGTCCCCACTCATCTGTATGTTATTAGAGGTTTTTGTTTTTCACTTTTATTTTTAGTAATCACCTTGTAACATCTTTATTTAATGACAAAAACCTTTTTGTTTTTATGAAAAAAGAGGTGAATTCAGTTTAATTTGAAGAGACTTAGTTCAGATTTTCTTCCCTCACACCCTTTTTTAAAAATTTCCTGAAGGAGCACAAAATAATGTTTACTCTGAAGTTATATTTTATTTATGGATTACTACTGCTACTGGTATAGCATCATTTCTTATGCAAACGGTGCTAAAGAGCTAATCTGGCTTGTATACTTAATGGGATTTAAAATGTTACATGAAAGTAATTTAGGAGATTCTGTAAGTGTGTTCAATACGACCCAAAAAGGCAGTGTAAAAAGTGTCCCTCCTGTATTCATTTTGTTTTCCAGGCCAGTATGGCCAGATGCTCAAGGTCTTGTATGCCATTGTATAGGTAACAGGTTCTTTTTCCGTGGTCCTTTACCAGCATCTGGTCAATGCCGTGTGTAGGGAATTGCTCGTAATATGATACATGATCTCTTAAAGGGTTGAGAAAACATTGTGCACAATTTTTGAGATAAAAATTTCTCTTTAAGAAAGAGAAACTTTAAAAGCTTTCTGTTTATTTTCAATTCTTGACATTTTCATAAATTTCTCTAAATCATTGGTCCGAGGGTGGTTCTTTAAAAAAAAATGTGGTCAATGCTTTCATCTTGTTTTTTCAGTATATTGATCTTAGTTTGATAAGACTTGCTTCTTTCATAATATAACCAATCTGCATGACCAAGAAAGTCATAGAATTATAGATTTTATATCATGTATCCTCAAACTCTAGTGATAAAAATTCTTTTTCTCCGTCAATGCTGGATACTTGGAAATACTTGGAAAAGAAGCTTTCTATAAATATTAGGTGAGAGACTTTGGGGGGTATGGGTGTGGAATAACTACCTTTATTCTGAAAGTTTTTTTTTTAAAGAAATTACACCAAATTCTAGGATTCTGTGTGCTTGTCATCAAGCAACTGTACAGTAAATACATTGAGTTTCAGTAAATCATTTTGTCCTCTGATTTAAAATCATCTTTTTTTAATTGTCCTTTTTCTATATAAAAAATATTATAAAAGCTCTGTCATATCTGAGTCAAGGCAGGCACACAGAGGGACATTCAGTTTCTGTGGTGACTGACCATGAGCCCACTGCGGGGCAAGCCCAGTGGATGATCACTTTTTCCCTTTGTCTCTCCATACAGTTGCTCACAACCATTCCCTTTATTTGGTCCCAGCCTACCACTGGGGTCTTCAGTAGCGCTTTCAGGAGGCAGTCATTAGAATCACAGGGATGCCTTGGCAGCAAGACCACCTGTGCACCTAACCTTAAGAAAGAAGAATAGGAGTGTGGAGAGACCTTTTTTTTTTTTTGGCATGGATAACTTCCCCCTTGTTGGGACCTTTCTCTAGCACATCCGAATATTATCTCTTATCTTGGCCCTCCTTTGAAAAGCATTAAGGGAGAGTATTCTTTAGATAGTATCTTTGATCTGTAGCCTGTGTTCCAGCCCTCCCTTGAATCCCTTGAATTCCCCTTTCCTGTGGCCAAGAGTCCTCTTCAGATTCTGGAGTTTTCAGTGACTTCCTGTAGCTGGTGGGTCCATACAGGGAAGACTCTTCCTGCTCCCAGCTGCCTATGTCTTTCACATGATTTCTGATCCCACCCCTATTCCAAGAGAGGCTTCAAACAGTGCCCATAGCCCAGAAGAGAGGCCTGTAATTCATTTACCAACACTTCACAGTGGCCCTTTATCTGAATCTACCTACCCCCTTTCTCCCATGTTAGCTATTACCTCGTTGAATTTATGGTCTGTGGACATTTATTTCCTATGGAAATAACATGTAGGTATTTTACTGAAGTAATGCAATTAAGAATATTGAAAGCTCCCATTAACTGCTCAAATAAGAGATTAAGTCTGGCAAAAGTAATCAGAGTCCTTTCTGGTTGGAAGACTCTTAAGTGTTATGGACAAGTAGTAATTCCCAGGAAAGAGTGAAATCCTCTTCTCCTTGTCACAGGACCAAGCAGTTAAAACCAACATTACCATCCACACAGAAGACAGCATAAAGGTATCACAGAGGCAATTGGTCCATGTTCTATTGGCTTTGTAATTTTCCTAACTCTTTATTCCGAGGGTTACGTCCAGGAATTTCTTGCTATACAAATAGGGAATGTACTAAGAACGAATAGTGGCCAGATTTGTCTTCTTGTGGTCTTCTCGCTTATACTCCCCTCTTTGGAATTGGTTTTTTTATTGCAACAGTCTTTTATATGGGGATGGAAACTGCTGTAGAATGTTCCCAAGGCTTTGTGGAATGTGGTATTTTTTCGGTCCTTGAGGAACTCTAATTGTGCGAGCCTGTATAGCAGTGGCCTTGGGGCTGTGGTTCCTGTCCATTTTGATGGCTTTCTTTTACTTTTGATCTGAAGTAGATCCTTTTAATGCCAGAAGAATCACAGGGAATTTGACTCACCAGCCTCAGGAAAAAGCCCAGTGTTTCAGTGTGCTCCTCAGCATTCTCGTGATGTTTTCCTTCGATCAAAGTCACTGAGGTGGTGATGCACACATATGCTCCAAGCATAGTACTTCTTGATACTGTAAATCATTTGACCAGTTCTTGCGCCCATGAAAAGATGTTGTTAATGTCAACTGGTTGAGGATTGAGAGGCATACTTGTAATAGATTTAGTAAAATCTATATCTAATATAGATTAGATATAGATTTATATCTAATATCTGTATCTAATGCTGTTGTCAAAACTTTGATATCTCTCTGGGCATATATTATGGGGAGTAGATGTAAATTTTTATTAATATAATTCTATATTAATATTGAGATTTGACACAATTCCAGTAAAATTTTTAAGTAGTTTCACAACATTAATGGACATATGCAGCCATTTAAGATTACTACAGAAAGCATGTAGTACATAGAAAATTATCTGTAATTAATGTTAAGAGAGAGAATAAGATTCAAAAATTACATGTATCATATCCATATAAAACAAATATAAGAATTAATTTGACAGGAAATACCTCGCTATCTACTTTTAAGAAAGTAAAGGGCTGGTAATCGAAACTGTATTTAACTTTGACTTAGCCACCCTACTTTTAGGAATTTAGCTTACATAAATAGATGCACGAGTAAGAATATATGCATAAGGGTGTTTACTGCAACCTTGTTTGTAGTGGCAAAAACAACTGGAAAAAATTTGAATGTCCATTGGTAGAGAAATGGTTAAATAAATTAAAGTATATTCTCTGTAATATTACGAGGCTATTCAAGGTAGTAAAATAGATCTAAATCTAGCAAGTTGCAAAATGACGTATAGTATGCTGTCAATTTTTGTAAAGACAGGTATCACCCTCTTCACATATGGGTATATATGTTTGGTGTGGGTTTGAATATCATGGTTACAGGTGTAGAAAAAGACTGGCCAGTCTGTTTACATTCTTTATCTGGGGACAAGGCAGGGTGAAGGTGGGTAATGAGGTGAAGGGAAAGGCTCCAGAAGCATTGGGGAAGAGCATTAATTTCTTTATATATTTTACACTGTTTTACTGGTCTTGGTGCATGTGTCACTTTTATGATTTTTAAAGAATGATTTAACTACTTTTTAAAGAAAAAAACAAACATACTTAAGCACACATGCATGCTCATGTATGGTAGGATTATAGCTAAACCACAATATTCTGTATTTTTCCCATGTTCTTTAATGATGCAGAAGGAAACTCAGCATAAACACACTAGCACTGGAGGGAAATTCAGTTTTCTAGAGAGCTGTGAAAGCAATGCCCCAAAATAACTAGTCAGGGAGGTAGGAGTTGATGAGAACAGAGCATTATCTAGAAACCAAGCGAAGAAGGCAATTCAGAAAGACTCCTAGATTAGACAGGGTCCTGACAAGGAACAAACATCCTCAGGCCTGAAGAAACAAGAGAAGCAGTAGTCATTGGAACCCATCTGGTAGATTGCTTGCCTCCATTTTGTTTAGTTCTTGTTCTGGAGTTTTGTTCTAGACTCTTTCATTTGCGACATGCTTCTTTTTTCCCACATTTTGGCAGCCGTCATATATATATATATATATATATATATATATATATATATATATATATATACACACACACACATATATAGTATTAGATTTGCTATATCTCTCAGTCTTGGCATTGTGGCCTTATGTAGTATGTGTCTTGTGGGGCCCAGTGGCACAGTCTTCCTGTTTACCCAAGCCAGGTGCTCCAGGAGTGTACCTTGTGTGAATTGTGTGTGGTCTCCTATTGTAGTTGAGCCTTGGTTGTTGTTGGCATGTCAGTGAGTGGGACCGACCCTCAGGCTGACTGGCTGTGAAAACTGGCTATGACTACAGTGGACAAGTTGTTGTGCAGGAGCTGACCCCATGGAGCAAGATTTACTTTAGCAGGATTCTATGCCTGGCAGTCCACCCTTTGCATGTGTCATTTGTGACACTAGTTGGGTAGTGCTCTGGTATGTTTTGAAGCCAGCAACCAGGTGTGTTGGTTCTGGGGTCTCTTGGGAGGGGTCCAGTACAGGCCAAGGTCAGTTGCTGTCTGTGTCTGGCCTGGGGCCACCTGATAGGAGCTACAGAATAACTGCAGTTGGTAGCTATCTGTGCTAGGTTTAGAGGTGCATGTGAGTGGCTAAGGCCAGGTATAGGGCCAGTTAGCAAGAGAAACAGGCATGCTGAGGTCAGTTGCTGCTTGTTTGGGGTTTGTGGACCTTTGAGAGATTTTAGAAAAGTCCAAAGCACTGGCAGAGGCTGGCACTTATGAAGAACAGCTGCTGAAAGAGATTTGGCTAGTGCGCAAGTCAGGTGGGAAGAGGCCTCAGAGAATTACCAGGGTGGGGTGAGAGCAGTGTTAGCCAAGTTGATGGAGACTCAGATTTGGCACCGGCCTAAGCTTACAGGCTATGTTGGAACAAAGGAACAATGACACCTGCCAGCACTTTAGTCTTAGAGAGTGCTGCCCTTCCAGCCCTCACTCTGAAGCCAGACAATTCAGTTCATTCCCATATGTCCTTGGTGCTTTATGAGTTGCTGTCCCTTCTCTGGAGCTTAGGGTGAGTGTTTGTGAGTAAATGAGTCTGTTTTTGTGCTCTCTAAGAAGATGCTTGGGTCTACAGCAACCCTCTGTCTCACCTGGACTGAAGCTCTGCTGATTTTTACATCTAGCTATTGTGGGGACTCCTCTTCCTGGCACTAGAGCTCCTGGCTGAGGAGCCAGGTGTGGGGCTGGGGTACCGCATTCCTCAGGAGACACTTCCGTAGCCAATATATTTCGCCTTATTCTTAATTGCCGCACGGTGGATGGATATGGGACCAGCCCATTTTGCATCTCTGCCCCTCTTAACAGTCTCTATGGGGCTTCTTTTTTATATCCTTAGTTACAGGAATTCTCTTCAGCTAGTCTTCAGGTGGTTATTAGGAGTAGTTCTACATTTTAGTTGTAATTTTGATGTGGACTTGGAAGGCAGTTAGCATGGTGTTTCCCTACTCCTCCATCTTGACCAGAAGTCCTAGAATGATACTTTAAATGAGTGGCAAGGTAGAGAAGAACGTATGAGTTTGTGTGGTAAGTATTTTGTTATAGAACAGTGGTTATCTTGATGATAAATGATCATTGCATTGTTTAATTTCTTTGCCATATGACCTCTAAATTTAATCAGGTCAGCTGTCTCTTGTTAAAAGTTCAAAAATAGAGGAAGTGAAAGAATTAGAAGATCTTGTGATCCATGGATTCAGAAAAAATTATCTCATTTTTAAATACAAAGCTCTTCCATTTAACAGCGATCGATAACAAATTGTGCTTGGTTGCATTTTGTGAAAAGCATAAAAAGAATTTACAAATATCTTCCCTAATTATAGCAAATTAAGATAGTTAATTTACATATGAAATAGATTTTCTACCAATGAAAAATTTCTATTTTGAGGTTCGTTTCCATGTAAAATAAAGTGTTTCTCTTGTTCAAATTTTATTTTTCAAAAGGGAGTATGTTTTAAAGACAGTACATGAGATAATTCTGATGTTTTAAAATCCCAAGCCAGCTTTACCTGTGTGGATGGTTTTCCCCAGGTTAACGTCCAGTTGTGTTCTGAGGATAGCACCTTCCGTTGAATTGTTTTTCATTGTCTCTTTTCTATTCTTGGATTCAGAGCATAAGATTTAAAGCAAGGGTGTCAGTCTGTGGTCCTCAGACAAATATATCCATCCAAAGCAATTCTAAAGAAATATAGAAATGCAGAATTAACACTGTGATTAAAAGTAATAGCTGCTCCGAAATCTAAAAGAGATGATCATTTAAAAAATAAATAAATATTAAATTTTGAAGAAATATTTATTGCATATGTATTTTCACATGACTCAACCATTCTGCCTCAGAATTATTGGTTGGGGCATTAAAAAAAAGGACAAACCTTTAAGGGTATAATTGGTTATAAAAATTTTATCAATTTGATAAAGCAAAGTACTGAATATTGAAGGTTGATGTTTTGTTTTATTCCTCATGAACTCCTCTGGGAGAGAGTGCTTTTTGAAAACAGTATACACCATTCTGGGCCTGCTTTCTTTCTCTTGAAGCTTTTCTCAGATTAATGACCATTACTGCCTCTTTTACTTTATCCACTTTCTGATCACTTACAAGGATCATAACTCCTATTAGATAGTTCTTATATGAGAATCAAACCCTATTATTTAATACATTTTTATGGCCTCTGGGTTGTGATATTAGTCCATACCATCCCCTTAGAGTTCCTCTGTGTGCCCTGGTAGCTCAGCCTCCTGCCACGTCATGTTCCAGAGTTTCTTCACTCTTTTAGGTCTTAGGGATTTTTTCTGCAGTCGTGGATTGCTCCATTACATTAGACCAGAAGCTTTCTATATGGCCTTATAGGAAAGACTTGAAACGAGGTCAGAATTGGGATTCAGATATGTATAGGAAGTAGAGGGACTTGTGTGGTCCTTGAAGGATACTGAATAATAAAGAGGAACAATGGACAATAGAAAGAGAAGTATCATGAGAAAACAAATCAGGGCCAAAAGTCTGTGCACAGATACTTTCTCATGCTCCTAGGAGAGCCCTGTACTCTTGGGAGAAGGGGGGCTTTGGCACGAAGGGAGGAAATAGCTTTGTCATCAGAAGCCCATAGTTTTGCATTGTAGAAGAGCTATTCTAGAGAAGCAGAAACTTTCTTGCCGACTAGAAGGAGAGCAGATATTGTTAGCAACCCAAGTGCAACAGAATGGCAAAACAACAGAGCTGAAGGGGCAAGGCCAGCAGGCTCCTAACCACAGAAACCTTGTGGGACCTCTGGAGGGCACAACTGGGGAGGAAGAGCCTGAGAAAAGACCTGATTTCATATCAAGCAGGTGAGTGAGAGCTTCATACCTTGAGCTTCAGATTTTTTTGATTCACGTGGCAAGAGTTTTATTCACAATAAGGCAGTGTGTCAGATCATCGAGATTTCATATATTTTTCCTACAATATTATGATATGGGTTTTTTTGTTTGCTTTAAGCTTAAGTTAAAATTTTGAGTTAGACTTTTGCGTTTGGAGGGAGAACCCTAAAATAATCCTGTGATTGGTTAAAGCTGTTGGTTTCCAGGTTAGCCCAGAGGAATTGTGGACAGAGTAAATAACATGTGGCTTGAGCCTAAGCATAGTCTCCCTAGGATTTGGACCTGGATCTAGGCACGTCTGGATAATTAGATAGTTAGACCTGTCAAGAGCCTTTTGCTTGAGTGCTTAGAGGCTTGTTAGAGGGCAGAGCTAATTCTAAGGAAAGCAAGATTTGAGGTACACGCTAGGGAACCAGCGTCGGAAGGAGAGACAACACTGAAAATAGCATGAAGTATGTCCTCCAGGTTTTCTGCTGACCCAGCTCCTGTGGATTCATGCCTGGATGGTAGGGAGAGAACACTGCAATAAAAAAGCAGTGTGAAAGTAATTTTACTAGAATTTCCTTAAGATTTTGAAGGCAGGGTCTGCATAACAGATTTAACAAACTTATGGATGAAGAATCCCTACTTGAGATTCTGTAGAAGAGCTGTGATAGGAAACCTAGTGAATGAACAAGACTTTACTTCATTCTAAGGAGAAGTGGAGGAGTGGGAGAGGTGGGCAGTAGTGCCTTGGGAACGCGTCTGGCGCCTTAGCTGCAACAGTCCTGGTGACAGTCTTAGCAGTGTGAAGAGACACGGTTAACAGTCAGAACAAGAGAGAACACCAGTGATGATGGGGAGGATTGCATCCATGAGCACGTGTGATTCCTAGAATGATTAGGAGAAATCGGTGTATAGGGGAAGAGGAGCACCGACATTGGTAGAGCCAGAGAAATCACTATTTTTCACCTCGTTTACTACTCCTCTGGCTGCACTTGCTGGGAAAAAAATGATATCAAATTCATAGGGTTCTTTTGACAATCAAGTAACATAATGCTGGTGAAAATACTTCATAAAACATTAGAACATAGCTTTATTATCATTACAGATCATTGTTGGTTCAGAGGGCCAGAAAGGATTTTAATAATTTACTCTTTTGGTGTTTTTCAGTGATGAAATGATCCTACAAATAATAATTCTCAACTGGTTATTCAATGTGGATTTCTTGATTTGCTCTCAGTTAAAGTGGCTACATTTACTTCTGTTTTTTAATTTACTTATAAAGCATTTTTTCAGTCTCATTGTTTTTTATAGGTTAATTTTGATTTTCCAACTAATTTGTAAAAAACTTGCTGGCGTGATCATATATGATCCCTCCAATGTACTCTCCAAGGAGTCTAACTTAAAACTGGTTCACTCAATAGCTTTTGGATTTCATCAGGGAAATTTTATTTTCAAATTAAAGTCAGTAACAAAGAAATCATAATTGCATTTCTAATTGTATTTCTAATACTGTCATTCCAATATGAAATTATAAATTAAAGAATGATATAATAAGAAAAACCAAGGTCCCCTTTATCAATTATTTCTGAACCACTTGAAGTCACGTTTTCCCACTACAAAGCTTTTTCAGTTTCTTCAACTAATAGTAATTTTGTCCCTCCTGATATCTGTATCATTTTTTTGTGAAGACAATTAAGTTTTGGACCTCTACTATATACATCTTATTATGTTAATATGTACATTTTATAATATTCTCTTGTTGTTTTGTGTGTCAATCTTGAATTCCTATCAAGCTTTTGAATGTAGGACCCTCTTACATTTTGAACAATTGGTTTATATTACAAGGTAGTCAATGTGTATTGATTTAGTTAAATTTTTTGGTTGTTCACTTTGATTAAATACCACCCTCCAGTTTACAAGTGACAAGACCGACTGTGAGTAACAGATTGCCCTAGAATAGTCAAACAGACTGGTTGGAAATTCCTTCAGCCGATGTGCCATACAGCAGGGTGAAGTGGGTTTGTCTCTGCCATGCTCTTGTGGTCTCTTTCTTATTTGGAACTTGTTTCTGCTGGTGATAGAATACATCAGAACCGAAACAGGCATTTTCTTGTTTTTAAAAAAAGTCCTCTGCAAAGACAGTAATGGTGTCACATTCATCATTATTTACCTGGAATCAGGTTAAGTAACTGACAGTGGCATGTATTCAATTAATGTTTCATTGAATGAATGTGTAAGTGGATTAAAGAATGATAAGAAAACTTGATTTGCAAACTGATAACAGGAGCAAATTCTCCCCATTTATCCTATGTTAACAGAATGAAATTGATTTTATATCATATTATGTGATTACTATCATGTTATTTTGGTAGATAATACTTTATTTTTAAACTAACTGAATTAACTGAAATTAAATGAAACTTGTGTTCTAAAAGCCAAGTGTTTTTGTGAACAAAGAAACTGTTCTTTTAATTGGAATTACTTTACATGATCAATTTTGCCAGTATAGACCCTTTTTAATCTTAAAATGAGACTTAATTTTATTGTCAACAGCAGTCACTGAGGTGTAGTCAAGCGATCCGACTTGAAATGGAAACCAGAGGCGGCTTACCAGTTCATGTATTTTGTGGTCACAGGTTAACCATGTTGTATTATTCATGATCAAAGACGAGCACATTTGCACTGAGGTACACTTTATGATGCAACACATTGGTGAACTAGAAGACTGGGAAGGTACTTGTAACTCTTCTAGCCTGATTCAAGGGGTCCTGCAAGACCCACCTGCTGGGTACCTGATGCCCACCATTAAAGTTTGCCTTCTGTGTGAAAGCACTATTGTTAGAATATTTGTGTATGATGCAAATATAAGTTGAGGCCATGTGATTAATTCTCAAAGCTATACACAAACTCATTATATTAATTTGCCCACAAAACTCCTGTTATTATCTGGAAGAGCAGGATCCTTACAGAAAGAGTTATAGGCAGGGTTCATGAGTAGAAACAGAAGTCAAGACCAGGAAAAGAATGAATAGGTCTAGATAATGGCATGAGATTTTAGGTCCTCAAATCAATGAGGCAGTATGAGAACACCAGGTACCTCAGTTCCACCTGTAAAATTCCTTTGCCTTTCCATACAACATAACTGGATCATGGAACTCGTATGCCACCATATTCACAGATTCTGCTCTCACTCCAGGAGGGGGGATTTTCTGGTGCAGTAATTTAAGGGAGTATCTTAGAATTCTGCCTTCCACAGTATCCTTCCATTATCTAGTGCTTTCCATCCCCTTTCTGGTCTTCTGTTTCCACTATCAGAATCCTGTCCCCATAGTCTTCCCTGATATCACCTAATGTATATCTACAATACACTTGTCTCCATTTCTGTGTCATGCTAATCATATTATACTGGTTGAGAGTGTGTGTGCGAAAGCTGAATACTTTAGTGTCAAAATCCCACCTCTGCTGCTTATAAGAAGATTGGCAACTGTCTCAATTTCTTCATCTATAATTAGGAGTGACAGTAGTATCTGCATAGTAGATAATATGTTAACTACTTATGAGTTGTTTTAAGGATTAAGTGATATAATACATTTAAAGCATTTAGCACAGTGTCTGGCACATAATTCTGCAAAAATGTTTAGATATTACTAGTGGTATTTTATGACTCAATGCTTTTATTCATACATTATTTCTCTACTTGAAATACCCTGATAAAATCTTATTCATCTTTCGAACTCCATCCTAACCTTGGTTATGCAAAATGTCAATGTTTGCATAATGTTGGGAAGGGAATAGGGAACGCTGTATTTTTCAACTTTTCTCTAAGTCTAAAATTATTTCAAACTGAAAAGTTTTTTTAAAGTTCTAAATGTTATCTCTATTATAAAGCCATCTGATTCTCCTCATTGTAGAACAAACACTTTCATTATACTCTCATGGAACTTTACATGTGATGTTTATCGCATTATACCATAATCATTTGTTTGCATGTATGTATAGAATATAAACTCCATGGAAGAGACTAAGCTTTATTCATCTTTGTATCTCTAAGATATCACATCACATCTGATATAGCTTACATAGCATATATGATATAAATGCTGGTCCAATGACTAATTGTTGAATGATTTTTTGTTTATTGTGCATAAGAGATTCACCATGGGAAAATGAGATGTGATTGTAGAAAATTCTAACCTGTGGGGAGGGTCAGTGTGGTGTAGAATAGTGGTTATCAAAGTGTAGTCCCTGGACAAGCAGCATTATTAGCCACGACCAGAAACTTGTTAAAATGCTATTTCTTGGGCCCCATCCCCCAAACCTACTGAATCGGAAATCTGGGGATGGGGGCCTGAGCTGTCTGTTTTTAACTAGTTTAGTGGAGACCATGATAAAAACAAATTATTATACTAATGTATAGCTATTTTAAATGAATTTGAATCTTGTAAGTACAAATATTTTATTAAAGAGAAATGATATAGATGGGTTATCCTTAGAAAACAGTTGAATTCCCAATTAGCCAGTTTCGTAATAATTTTGAACAATTATTATGGACCTCGTTAGATATAGAGACCTATATACTTGTGCATATGAAAAAGCTTTTTAATTTTTTATTCTACTGATAACTGATTCTTATGCTTTACATTAATATAGGAAGGTAGAATGCTATTCTTGAATATTTTCTTGTCTGAAATTTTTTGCTGTCATCACAACTTTTTTTTTTACCATTAATCATAATATTAACCATTCTGGCCTCAATACAGATGTCTTCAAACAACTATCGACGACACCTGCCAAGTACCAGCTGTTGCCATAAGGTCCAAGATGCTACTTCTTTAAATTTTATTTAAACATCCATTAGGCTTTCTGTATACAGATTTTATAACCCATTTTATGATATCAGCAAATATTGGTAGAGTTATAGGGTTTCATCTACTAAGTAATTAAGATATTACAAACACACATCTTTAGATTTATTCTGAAGAGCAGTGCTAATATTCTATTGCCATCTTTCTAATTCCTTTAAGAGCACATTTCTTAGAAAATCATATGATAATGTATGACTAAGCTCACAAAGAGTCTAAATCAGGAAAGCATTTGCCTCTTGGCTGCAGAAGCTATTAGATCTTAGCCTCTGTTATTGGAGAAAAATCACTTCCTTATGTCCTTAGGGCATTCTTTTCCTTTCAGACGTTTGGAGGCTGCTCTTTCAGAGCTCCCTGCCTTTTGATGGCTTTTTTCTTTTCATGCTAAATAAATCAAAATTCATACAACTGTTCAGTTGAACTAGGTTGGGGGAGACAAATCCCCTCACCAAACCCGCCGCCTCAAAGTCAGGAAACCCAAGTTTAAGTCTTTCCTCCTTCAATTACTATCGATGTGTCTGTAAGATACACATCTCCAGTTCCCATACTGTCCGGAGTTGCTGTGAGAATGAAATGAGACAGCATACATGGGAGTGCATTACAGATTTGAGGAATTATTTTTACAATCACAAATGGCAACCTCAAAAAGAGCTATTGCCTTTCAATTATCCATAGGGAGCCTGATAGTCCTTATGCCAAAGAGGCCCAAAGTTAAATGGATGTTCTCTGAAGACTACATCCTGGGAAACTGCATTTATTTTCTTATCCCCCAGGGGCAATATTTACTGTCATCTAGTCCAGGTGAGGAACCTGTAAAGGGCAATAACTTTATCAGCTTTGTATTCCAAGGCAAATAGATTTGGCCATAGTGGGAATGTGATAAATTGAAAACAGGGGTAAGAATCCAGTAGGTCTGTAACACTCTTGGTGTTGGTAGAAAGTTTTGAACAGATTCCCAAACTTTGTGGACTCAAAACTAGATGAATTCGATTGGATCTGCAGTTGAAGAAGAAAAGAAAGTCAGGGATTACTCTAAGGCTCCTGCCCCGAGTGACAACTGCTATTTGAAATCATGCTGGGTCTACAGCCACAAGAACTGTCCTACTTAGAGTGTTGATTAACAGATCCGTTTAAAAATGTGGAAAAGGTATCACTTGCATGTCAAGACTCCTCACTGTTCCCTGTTCTGTTCAGATCTTTTCAATATCCTATTGGTGTTCTTAGTCAACTTTGGAGAAAAACTGAGATGGAGAGGTGTTAGATGACAGAACCGAAGCTTGTTAAATTCTTCCTGCGTTAAATGGAACAAGATTAAATTCAAGAGGATACTGGAAACATCCTGCATTTAGATTAAAATATCCACTTACAAGTAAAGGACATAGGAGACTTTGGTTTCAGTTTTAGTTGACAACATATTGACTTTGAGCCAGTTGGATAATGTGGCTGTTTAAAGCAAAAGCCAGACTATATTACCAATAGGTATTCATATCAAGGGCAAAAATGTACTACTGTACTCTATAAAGGCTAATAAATCTGGAGTTTTGAGTGTAATTATAGGTATGTATTGGAAGGGGACTATTGACAAATTGGATTCCATGCAGGGGACTAGGAAGGAGACATATCTGGAAATGATTTCATAGGAGAAAGAGTCTAAAAGAATAGTAGACTAATGAAATTGTAAAGGTGACACATGAAAAAGGCAAAGTGGTGGACATTGTGTGCGCCACCAGATTCCCTTGTCAAGATCAAAGCCCTAGTCCCCTCAGCTGGCTGATGGCTCATAGCCAAGTCCTTTCCCCCTCAACCCCCTAAAACAGCCCTCTGCCCAAGGGAGCTACCTCCTCAGGGGCAGCCCTATCCAATGACTGGTCTATGTGTGCGGGTACAAAAGCTTAGTCCTGTTGCCTTGTGCAGGACAATTGTGAAGGGCCGCCCCAGCTTCAGAGCTCCCTGTGTGATCAGCTGAGGCCTCTGTTATGGCTGCATCTCCTTTGGCCCAGTCCTGCCTCCCTCACTCTCTCATAGGTGTTGTTCCCAAGAGCCCTTCTTACTAAGCCTTCTCCATGGAAATCTCTTCTCGGTCTGTTTCCCAGGGAATTCTACCTGCAGCAGCTGACATTACAAAGACTGGGAAGGATAAACTATGCAATAAATGATGCTGGAACAATTGATTATCCATGTGGAAAGAAAAAATAAAGTTGGAGCTACTTCATGCCATGCGTAAAATCTATTTCTGATAGATTTAGAACTGAAAAGTGAAAAGGGAAACTTGACAGCAAACTTTACAGAAAGGGTTTCTGAAAAGCACAAACCATAAAGAAGATTATTGGTGAATTTGTGTATATTGAAATATTATGAAATTAAAATTAAATGGAATTAAACTTCTTTAACTATAACAAATGATATCATTTTTAAAGAGTAATAAGAAACGCTGGGAGAAGATATTTGCAGCACTTATGACTAAAGAATTAGCATCCAAAATACATAATTCAGATAGATTAATAAAGTAAAGCAAATTACCCAGGCGAAAAAAAATGGGCAAAGATGATAGTCAACTCACTTAAGAGAAAGTCTGAATGAAGAATCACTATGTGAAAAGATACTTAGTCTTATAAGCAGTTAGGGAAATGACAATGAAGATAAGATCCTGTTTCATACTATCAGATTGGAAAATATTTTAAATTTATTTTATAATACCATTTCTTCTTTTCCTTCTCTTCCTTTTTCTTTCTTCTTTTCTTTGTTTTTGTGCCTTTGCACATGCTGTTTCCACAATTAACTACTCATCCATCAAGACCTAGCACAAATGTTATCTTTTCCATGAAACTTCCTGTTAGAGTTAAGCATTTCCTCTTATATATTCCAGATAGTGCTTTGTGCTTCTTCAATTTTAAAACACTTGGCGTGTTATTTGCTTACGTGCGAGTCTCTGACACTAACTAGATTATGAGCCCCTGGATGACAGAAATCATATACTGTTTATGTGTGTGTGTGCCTCTGACATTTATCATAGAGTCTGGCAGTTGACTAGTAAATATATATTGGATGGGTGAACAAACCAATTCCTTGCTCCAGTGGCTTTTTTATAAGATCAGACCCCTTCAGAATGAGGGCTGAAAGGTCAAATGCTCTCTGCCCTGGTTGCTTCGTTATCTTTTTGATGTATCCACTAAAATTAGTTCAAGATAAACTCTAGTTTTAAAAAGAATTTGTAATTACTCATTACCTACAGAAGAGAATATGGTTAAATGTGGTTCCCATCCTCAAATTAAAAAGGATAAGCAGATAAGCTGGTTCTTTTTACTGTAGGTGGACAGCTGCATAGGGACAAAATAAGTGTTATTTTTCTTTGCTATTCATTGTTTTTCTTCCAGGCATATTGTTGCTTAGCGATACTATCAGGATTTATTTTTAATCCTAAAAAAATAAATAAATAAAAAATAAAACAACTGAAAGAAGTATACTTTGCTTAGAGAAAGGAAATATTATGACATATTTTTTTAAAAAATAAAGTATCTCCACCAGGAAATCTTAAGTCTTTGGAAACATACACCTTCAAGGCATTTGAAAAATTTCTAATTTATTTTTTAAAAGCCAGCAGTGGTTCTACAAACTCTACACAGGAGTAGACTCAGTTGACATTTGTCGATTCTTACAGTAATTATAAGATAGTAAAGCTGGGAGGGATCCTTTGGCCCAGTGCCTTGTAATGATAATAAGATCATTTAGTGATAGAATACTCCACATCTTCTAACTTACATCTTGGTTCTTTCCTTTTCTCTGTATACTGTCCTTATCACCAGCCTGAAGGTAACAAGAAACTTCTTTGGATTTTCAGTGACTTTGAGTTATGGTAGCTACTGAGGTATTTACTTTGGAGCCCTTGAAATTTCCCCAGTAAGCAGTTGCCTGGTGGCCTTTGTACCATTAATAGTTAACTTTCATTGTACCTAAACTGAAGGGTATAAAGCAACTTTATTCCAGAGCAACATAATTATTTAGGCTCATGGTCAATACAAAGTTAAAGTAAATGTTTGAAAAAGAAGTTAAAAATGTACTTGCATCTTAATTAACTAAATTGTGATGAAGATTCTGTTAAGTATGATAATCTTATGTGATAATTGAAATATAATTGGTAATATCCCAGGACTTCTATTTGCTCATTGGCAAATGAATAACTTAGAATAAATCCCTGAGGACAATACATCTTTGAGGATGTTCTACCTCTAAATATTTTGATTCTGTGATTGTAATAACAGGAGTCACCTAGACTTTGCTTAGTCTTGCAAAGTTAACTGATGCTTGAAGTGTTGCTTAACAAAGAAGGGTTTCTTCATTTTTTTTTTTTTTTCTGAAAAGTGATCTATGACTCAAATCTTGTCTTTCTGAAAGTCCTCAAGGATCTCATTCATTGATCTCTGTATGTGTGTTTTCTGCCTTTCATTTACTTGGTAAGATGGTGATTTATTAAAACTAAATAAATTATATTTGTTCAAACCATGTGGGTTGTTTGCACTTAACTGGCTGGATGGAAGGTTGGAGGAGGCATCACGGAAGAACATGGGTTGTCATATATATATATTTGAATCTGAATTCTGCTGCCATGGTCTAATAGAAGTTATAAAACCCCTCTTAGCCTCAGTTTTCTCTTCTCTACAATGTGAATAACAAAAAGTACTTCATAGGGTTCTTATGAAGAGTAAATGACACACAGTGGCAGGAATACTGCAAGCAGTCATATCATTAGGGCATACCAAATGGAACTGCAACTGCTAGTAAATTTTTCTTTCAGGTGCAGACATACACTTTTATTGATCTCATTGAAGTTTTAAGTACTTTGCTGTTACTGTCCTGCAGTATGTGTTTTTAAAAACTTACTTTTTGATTGTATATTCATAACAGTTGGTCATAATTTGATGTGAAGATAGGAGTGTGTGTTTCTGATTTCCACAACAAATTCCTCTGCTTTCTTTCCTACCATTCTTCTCTATAGAAACAACGTAGCAAAGGATTACTGGATTTCTGTAAAAGCGTTCAGGAAAAAAAAGTGGGCAGATTCTGTAAAAGCTAGAATCAGTATATTGTGAATTATTTTAGTAGAGGGTTATGCCTTTTTCATGTTTGCATTCTTAGCACCCAACTGGCATAAATAGATCTGGTAATGAACATTTTATAGAACATACAGCGGAGAGCAAACTTCCTTCCAAATTCTGATGATAAAGATTGGTCCTTAAAAAAAACTTTAATCAATTTCATAACTAATGAATAGCTACTCCCCTAGGTAATGTGATAGTATATTAAGAGGCCTTATCTAATTATTGTAAACAAGATTTTGATTCTCAGGTAACTGAAACCTGAATAAACTATAGCTCTCATAGAATGCTGCTTTACCAAGGATTATTTCTAATCAAGTATGTTATGTACTATACCAGTACCAATGTATTTATAAAATGAGTAATGAGAATATTAAAAAGTGTTGATAACAAAATAATTTTCCCTGATCAGTATTGTTTACTGGTTCAACAACTATGATTTTGCATTGCTGAAGCATTTCATTCCTGCTCATGAAAATTCTTCTCCAAAATTAAGACTTTTGATCAATGCCCCCACTGCTTCTCAGTGTTATTATAACTGTTATTTTTTTTAAATGACTGCAAAAATTTTCTTCAGTATACACAATTTATTTATCTCTGCTTGCATGTACCAATGTGTCCTCTCATCATCTCCCGTTCTTCTATTTCAACAGGAGAAGAAATTAGAAGAATCTATTCATCATTAACCAATTGACTGCCAGAACCCAGCTCTTTTGTTGTTGTTGTTAATAGCAGAAAGGTTTATTAGTGAAGGCAGTTTACAAGGAGAGAAGTCACAGTACCTAGGGTCTCCCAGCTCCCTTTTCTCCCTTCACTAGGCATAGAATTCTAGAAAAGCCAACAATAAGTTTCATAAAATAGAAAGAATGAAACATGGGGAATTAAGATTTATTAAAGTGTCCCCAACTGTGCTAGGTGAATAATTTGAAATTTCGTTTAACCCTTACGAGCCTATGCTTTTCCCACACATCTGTGCGTGTGCAGGAAAGGAAATGAGATTTGTCGAAGGAGGGCTCTGGTACAGTGTAGTTTTTGGCTTCTGCATTTTTATTCTTTGAGCTAAAAAAACAAAAGTGCTCAATTAGATTAATGTCTTTGTATGACTGAGAAGGTCATTTTGCCAAAATAAACCATTTGATAAAAGTCTAATCTGCCAAAATGACTTAAGATGCCATCCATGCTTTTTAGAATTTAAGAATTAGAATTTATTTTCAAGAAGAATTCCATTTGCTGGCTTATTCTTGTCATTTTCATCATTAGATCACATTTCATTCCCAAACAGCTTGTTTTGTTTATCCTCAGCTCACAGACACCCTTAGAACGCCACCCTGCCTACCTGGGTAATTTTGCTTGTTTGAGAGGCAGGCTCCTCCTACTTGGTGTGTGCTAGAGGACATTTCTCTTGGGTCTGAGTAGCTTAGAGGTGGGTTTCAGAACAGTAGTTGCTACAAAATAGTAGCCTTGGTTGTTTTTTAAAAACTAAATCATTATTCTAATCAGATAGCAGGCTTTTCAAGGAATAAATGTTAGCTTGTATAGGGTTTTATAACCCCTGAGTTGAGTGTATAAACTGACCAGTATGACCAAGGGTGGGTCCCAGGTGTGTGGCTTACTGAGGAATCTGAGAAATTATTTTTTTCCTTAAGGAAAAGGAAGGATTCATAAACTTTCAAGTAAGGAAGATATGCTTTAGTATAAGGGGCACAGATTATTTTTAAATGGTTTAAAAATAGGTAAGGTAGTGTCTTAAAATGTATGTTCCAAATATACAAAAATGTATGTCTCAGATCTGAGTTTAAGATTTAAACTTTGATTTTGCCACACTTAGCCCCATCTATGGAGTGTTCTTGCCAAAGAGCTAAATCTATAGGTAATTGGACACCCAGGGTTAACTCTCCGTTGACAAATTGGATAGGTTAAGCAATACCGTGAACAAGCACACAGATAAGTTCATATGTGGGACTGTAGTGGGGTTCTTTTTTTTTTATCGAGATATAATTGGTGTGGAATTTTGTATAAATTTAAGGTGTACAATATGTTGATTTGATATATTTATATATTTGCCATATGATTACCACATAGCATTAGATAACATCTCCATTACATCACATAATTATTATTTCCTATTCGTCGTGAGAACAATTAAGATCTAGTCTCTTAGCAACTTTGAAGTTTATAAGGCAGTAAATAAGAGACAGGTGGGGGAGAAGGGGAGACTAATTAGTCTGACAAATATATAAAAGAGACTTAAAGGCATAGCAACCAAATATAATATGTAGACTTTGAAATATGATTGAAATAAGCCATCTGTAAAAAGACATTTTTAAGACAATTAGGAAAATCGAATATTGACTAGATATTCGATAAAATAAGGAATTACTGTTAAATCTGTTAGGTATGATAATGGCATTGTATGTAAGACAGTGTTTCTCATTATGTGGCCTCTGACTGGCATCACCAACATCACTTGAGAATACACTGGAAATGAAAATTCTCAGCCACACCCCAAACCTACTGAATAAGAAACTCTGGAGGGTGTGGAACCCAACAAAAATATAAGAATCACTGATGTAGGAAAATATCTATATTTTTGAGGAATGTGTAGAGATGGTTTTACAATACTTAAGTTAAAGTTAAGAATTCAATGAAGCAAGTATGGCAAAATCTTAATAATTGTTTTGTGGCTGGATATGTGCATAAGGTCCTCTACTTTTGTGTATATTTGGAAATGGTCATTAGACAATTTTTTGGAAATCTTACAACATGCTTACAAAAGGAGAAGCCTCGTCAGAGTAAACAAACAGACCAAAACTTGATTTTAGGTTTTATAAAAACTTCCAGTTTGCCTACAGAAAACTGGGTTTAGTCTAGCTTTGCTACTAAACACTTTGCTGGGTGGTCTTGGTAACTTAGTTTCCCAGAAACCTCATCATTCTTATCTGTGAGATAAAATGATTTAATCTGTGATCTGTTGTGAAGGTTCTTTCAAGCCTGTTATTCTTGATTCTCTAAGCCAGCAATCCCCAAACTTTTTGGCACCAGGGACCGGTGCACCTCTGAGAATGTAAGGCCTGATGATCTGAGGTAGAGCTGAGGTGGTGATACTAGTGCTGGGGAGCGGCTGCACATACAGATGAAGCTTTGCTTGCTCCCCGCCACTCACTTTGGCTTGGTTCCTTAACAGGCCACGGACTGGTACCAGTTCGCAGCCCCGGGAGTTGGGGACCCCTGTTCTAAGCATTCAGGTGAGTTGTCAGGCTTTTCAGCAGCATTTCTCAAGTCTAGAGTTTGATCTGTGGGTGAGCGTTCTCTCTTACTTTCATCTATTTCCCATTTGAAGGATATCAACAGTCTCTGGGATGACTGAAGCTCAGGCACACAACCCTCTGACAGAGTAGATAGGGTTTGTAATTTCATGAAGACCTTCAGGGACTGGAAATATGAGGTGCCTTCCAGGTTAGGCCAGAGGTGGTGAAGGCCCAGAGCAGAATTTGGGAACTGCTGCTCCTGGCATTTGCCTTGAACCCCTTCTCTTGTCCCTACCACTGCTATGGCCATCACCTCCTCATACAGGGTGTAAACTCTGAGTGGGTTCAGGAGCTCTGATTTATCACTATCATACTTCAAAAACTCTATTGATTAGAATAGTCAAAGCCATGTACCCGTTTGACAGACAGCAATGGTATCCTCACTGCCAAGAGGAGTCAGGTTACCTAGAAAATCATGAAAATGCAGAATTGCTTTGTTAATTCAAGCCTCTGTGTGTCCATGTTGAGGAGTTAAGACAGGAAGAAGGCAGTATCTCCCTGGGGAAGGCTTTGGGGAACATGCCAGGCTGGTCATGGAGAGGGATGACAAAAGAGTAGGTGTTCAGAATACAGGAACATATATGTGCACATTGCATGGGCAAGAGGGAGGGAAAATGAAATAGGAAGAAGCTCGTGAGGGTAAGGAAGAAGCTCGTGAGGGTAAGGAACAAGAGCTGCAGAGTCCAGTGGCCAGGAGTTGGTGATGTATCCTCTACATACTCTTCTTTAAATTGCCTGATAGAAATCTAATTCTCACAAGTGCAGACAATCAGTAATAGTGTTCCCACTGACAGAGCAGTTCTTGGAGGCCTATTTCCAGTGTAGGCATTTGCTTATTTTCTCTTCAAAAGTTCCTTCATTCCTTTCATTTTCTTATATTGACTTTGGCCCTGCCTGTGCCTTGGCAGCCAGGGTATGGCCATAGGCATGGACATTGGCTAAAAAATAACAATAACAGCAACAACAGTTGTTTATTGAGCACTTATCTACCAGGCACTGAATTGGACACTTGATAAATATTATATTTAATTCAAACCACAGTCTATACAATAGCTGTTATCCTCACCTTACAGTCGACGAACAGAAAGTCAGAGAAGTGAGATAAGTTGCCTGGGTCACTCAGCAAGTAAGTGGCGGAACCTAGCATCCAACCCAGGTCTGACTAGCCGTGCCTGTTGATCATCCCTTCATCTCATTACTGTAGTTTCTTTCATGGGTGACAGGGAATAGGAGTGAAAACTTGGTACCAGAACAGTAGGGCAATCTGCTGAGCAGTCCTCACGGTGGAGGATACTTTAAGAGTCTGTAGTACCTGGGACTCCCCCCCTAGTTTCTCTAAGACCTGTAATTATATAAAGAAGCCATTCCCCAGTATAAAGAAATGTGCAAGCACTTCACATAGCATGTTGAAAGGAGATATATTGTCCACTTTTAGTAGAAAAGTTAATTTGTTGAGTTGAATATGAACAAAAATCAGAATCCTCCCCTTGCAAGAAATACGGATACCAGGAGACTTCTTTGTTGATATCATTAAATATTGTTTCTTGGGCTCATTAATTAAGGCCTTTTCTATCAGTCACATCATAATGATTCTTTAGGGGCTGCATTATTTCAGAATCATGTAGAGTTCTTGTTCATTCTTAGAAATATGTAGCTACCCCTCTCATTAAGGTTGGTGGAGGGAAAGAAGATAGAATTTCAGAATGTTTCTAAAACTCCTACACTGTAGTCCCTACCTCTCAACTAGAAGAGGCAAATGTGGATGAGGTGATAGTGAAAAGTCTCACTGCAATAGGGAATGGGGAGAATAAGGGTGATGATGTTGGCTAAAGAAGGCTGTGGATAAGAACCAGCAACTGTAGTGAGATCTGTGGGTACACACTATTGCTTGCATAGAACTTCCACATACATTATCATCAAATCCTCACAGAAATCCCCATGAGATGGGTGGGTATATTTCTATCTGCTATTTTTAAAAAATCATTTATTGGTTTTATGTCCTTCCTTATTCCAGAAAGGATTTAAGAGACTTGCATTCAATATAGAAGATAAAATACATTTAAAACAGGTGATAAGAGTTAGAAATTCTTTTGATAGGGTTATATTGACCTTCTTAAATTTTTGGATCCAAAACACTCTGGAGCCTTAACATGACCCTTGCTTGTTTTCAGGAGGAAATAACTATAATACCTAGAAGATGTGCTGAAAGAGATGCAAACCATTTCATTGTTCATCAGTGAAATCACTTGCTTAGACACTTTCATCCTAAAATATCATGGTGTAAAATTAGGAAGCATCAGTGTAAGAACTATTCTATAGACATAAGAAGTGATTACTTACTTTCTATTTCTATTTAAAATTGTTCCCACTTTCATCTCTTTATGCTTGTGCTTCTGTCCTTGTCTATGTGGGTGTGCAGTATATGTGCAAAAAATGTACATTTTTCATAATCTCCCAGGAGATTTACATCTCTTTAAGATCATGTACTTTCTGTGTGGTTTCTAATAATCCTGTCTCAGAAACAGGGAATGAGGATGGAACTAAGAAAGACTCAGAGAGGGAAACTTGGTAAGTAAATAGTAGAGGGAGGAGTTGATGTTAAATTACCTGTCCTCCCATTTCCCCACATTATTATGTCTCCCGGGGCCACGGAACCATATTCTCTGAACTGTAACAGTACAGCTCTGTCACTGTGATTATTTGTGTTTATATCTGTGAGGCACTCGAAAACCATTCATTCATTCAACAATATTTATTGAATACCTATCATGTATTCATCACTGTTCTAGGTATAGTGGATACAGCAATGGACAAAACAGATTTCAAAAAAAAGCAGCTAACCCCTGTTCTCATGGAACTCACATCCATTCTAGAGGGGTGAGGACCAAAATATAATCAATAAGTTCTATACTGTGTTTGCCAGGCATATGTGTGATGGGGGAAACAAGGCAGAAAGCAGGATAGGAAATGCCTAAGTCTGTTCCATGGTTTTATGGTCCATAGACTAGGAAGCTTAGTATTGGTATATAACGCAAATGCTAATTCTATTCAGTTTTAAGTAATATATTTTCAGAATATTGAATAACCTTGGGAAGTAACCCAACTGATTCTAATAGTGTTCCATGGAGAGTCACTTCTTAACCCAGGCCTTGCCAGCTAAGCTTTTGGTTTCTCTAGCTTCACCTCTGCCAAGAGGCCTCCTTTTTCCTCAGGGGATTGCTTTTCTCATATTTCAGAAGGACAGTGCATACTTGTGTCAGGTGTGAAAGGGATCTTTCCTGCTTGATGTCAAGGAGAAGAAGCACCAGGGAAGGCCAATTGACAGAGCGGACATTCTCTCTAACTAGGTTATTCTGTGCTCTGGTTTCTTATTGTGAGAACTTCCTACTGTTGTTCAATTTGTACTAACATTTAAAATCAATATTCTCTGTATTTTCAGGGACACATCTTTACAAAAGTAGACTTAAGAGAGGGGGTGAGTTTCTAAAGATTCTCAAAACTTCACACTGGCCTTTAAAAAATTCTGTAGAAGAGCTGTATTTAGCATCTAATGTGCTTATTGGTCTTGGTGTGTGCAGGTTGAAGAGCACATCATTTGAATTTTAACGCTTTAAGAAAAATTTCTTGGGGGGCCAAATAAAAGGAAACATTAGAAGATCATTTAAAAGGAGAAACTCAATGAACAAAATATTTCAAATGTGTAGGCTGTCTTAATTTTAGCTGGAAAACATTGTGACTAGAATGTATTTGCTTTTATTTTTAAGTTTTTTTTAAGAAAAGGCGAGATAGCCGAATGTCAGAGGTTAAGCAGCTTTTCCAGGGTCATAGTTATATTTTTCCTTTTGGTGTCCTTCCCCTGACTTTGTGGCTGACAGTCCAGCAGTTGATTATGAAGCTGTCCCAGTCCCCTGCTGCTTTCATTGCCATCATGTCCACAGCAGATCCAGACTCCTGGATACCAGCAGCCAAGTGCAAGGTGGGATGGTGATACAGCTGGGGCACTTGTTTTGAAACTGCATTTGCATGGCAAGTGCACTCTTTTTATTTAGATTGCTGTTTGTTGGGTAGTTTAGAGTGAGGTGAGCTGGAACTGTTAGCTCAGTGACCATTCCCCACTGCTTCCAGAGCTGTTCTTTAGCCATTAGAAAACAACCTGGCCCTTGTTTTGTTTCTTCTTTTAAACTTTATGGCAGTGCCCAATTTAAAATTAGTGGAATTAATGATCTAATTTGGTTATTTATTAGGTCTACTTATTTTTTATAAATAATAATATACATATAAATAAATAGATAAATGAATGTATATATTTTTAGTTATTAGATCTACTTTTTTGGAGGACGTAATCTTATTAAGAAAATAGAATGTGTATAGGTTAGTTCATATATAAGATAACCTATAATGAGGTAACAGGTTAGAATGTCATGGAGATAGGGACTGTTTTCCTAAAGAATCTCTGAATTCCTTACAGCACACATGGTAGGAGTATTAGGTCATGTATGTCATCAACGTCATTTTTTTTTTTTTTATTAAAAGTTTTTAAATTACAGTCGACGTTCAGTATTATGTTAGTTTCAAGTTTAGGTCTAATTATTATTTCATAGAAAGCAGTGGTTTCCTGGCTCTTTTGTAATATGGCTTACAAAGGCTTTGTGGTTTGATGGTAGTGATGCAGGACAGAGCAAATTTCCCTGAGTGCGGGGCAGACCAAGCCCTATACCAAGAGAATAAGAGAGTCCTTTGGTGGAGAGTATGGAAAGAATTAAACACACACGCCAAAGTTAGACTCAAAAGGAAAGTTTATTAGAAAAGGGATAACACTCCGCAAACAGAGCATGGTCTCCTCTAAGAGGCAGAGAGTGTGAGAGGGACAGTGAGAGACAGAATAAAGGCACTGAGAGGGACAGTGACAATAGAGAGAGACAAGGACAGTGAGAGAGACAGAGTAAAGGTACTGAGAGGGACACTGAGTGTTCAGGTAATTCAGTTTATATGTCATTCTTTAGTTCCCATTTCCTTTGATACGGACATACGGTGAGAAAGGGGAAGGGGAAGAGTATGTAGCATGAAAAGGTAAGAATATGTAGAGGGGAAGGCCTGCTGGCAGCTCCCAGCCTTTAATCCATAGGTTCCCCATGGTTTTAGCCATAGGGAATGACTCTTGGATCCTGTTTCCCCTTCACAGGTATGGGGAATGGGTTGTTAGCAATCCCAGTAAAAATCTTCCTTTGTTCTGAAGGTGTCCTCCTGGCCTGGCTGCAGGTCTGACCAGCATATTGCAGCCTCTGAATGTAGCTTGACTAATGTTTTAATTCTCTTGCCTCCTCCCTGCATTAGTAGGGCCTTAAACTAATGTCTTGTCCATTACACGGGTTGAAAATAAGCATACATACTATGGTCTTTTGAACTCCCAGTAAGTAATTTGAAGAATGTACTCTTAGTTATATTATTATAAACAAGTAAAAAGGTTAATAGCTTCCTACTTTGTCCCATAGATGTATGAACATGTCCCTGTGGCTTTAGGATCCTTTGAAGAAAGCATTAATACACAGAGTTATCATTACTCATAACTGTAGGAATTTAGAGATTGGTAAGGTATAATCTTCCTACCAAAAAGGTAACCTACTTCATCCCTCTTCCTAACAGAGTTCTAGAGATGAAGTGACTTTACTAAGGTCAAGTAGATAGTTGGTACCAGAGCCAAAATTAGGACAAAGTCTCTGGCATTCTGGTTAGTGCACTTCCCATACTGTGCTATGATCCTGTTTGTACTTCTCCCCACTCATTTATAGTTGTAGGCCTCATGGGCTCACATTGTGAGAGGCGCCCTTAGAGATCACCTTTTTTTTTTTTAACTTTTACTTCACCCATGAGAACAGGAAATCCCAGAGACATTTTGTGTCTTGCCGAGTCTCACAGAGACCGTAGGTGCTAGAAATGGTACTAGAGAACAGATTCTCTGACTCCCAGCCCAGTGTTCTTTCAGCCAACACCCCGCTTCTACATGGATGGCTGTTGTGCCTTGGAGAGAGTTTTAATTCAGAACCTAGAGAATCCCATGAACTCACATAATTCTCTAGTCATATAATCCTCTCTTCTTGTGAGCTGAACTACTGAAAGATATGTAGATCCATGTGATGGTAGAGCTAACATGGGAGGCACAGAGATGAAGTACTTGACCTCTAATTCCCTTTGTGAGTCTGTTGGTTCATGGCATGTCTGTAGGCCTTGGCTTTCTCATGTACAATGTGAGGGGGGAGTGACTTAGATGTTCCTTTCTGTTGGAGAATTTTGCGGTCTCTTCCCAGACATGTATGTTTCTTGGTGTTTTGTCCAGTAGAGGGGAGTGTGTGCTCACAGACCAACAGCCCCCTGGGTTTCTCCTCCAAGTTGGAATATTGTGGAGACACCTGGAATGTGTGGTGAAAGAGATGCAGATCTGGGCAAGACAACACGTGGGAGGAGCTGGAGACAGTGGTGGAAGAGTTCAAGTGGTTGTGCTGCTTGGAATTAGCACAAGATATTAAAGATATTCCTGGGAAGCATCACCGGGGTCTCAGAAATTTTTTTTAGTTCAGTGCTTCACCAAGAAGAATGACAGGCTGAGAAGCTGCAGGTTTGATGTTTTTGTTGCAGTGTTATCCTCTGCTCTTAGGTGTGATGAGTGTTCTAGGTATAATATATGCATAATGTCATACCAGTCCTAGGCTGGGGTTCCTTTTCCAAATGACATAGTGTGGGCTATATTAGGAAGAAATATAATATTTCCTTTTGACACCAGTTGCACACAGGTAACTTCTTCACACTTGAAACCTACGTTGAGGTCTGGGAAAGACTGGCTGATTCTTTCTTCTTTAATTAAAGTGATAGACCACGGTGGATTAAGATAGAGTCCCAAGAAAAAAATGAAATGCCCATTTCTCCTATACAGAGTATGGAAGAGCAGGAAAAAGTACTGACAGCCCTTGCTGGAGAAGCCAAAACTGTAGAAATGTTTTGGAGAAGTGCTGTTTTATTGAAAACATGCAGCTGCTCATAATTTGGGCTGTTAGAATCGAGACAAGCATTTGCAGTCAGGAAAGAAGGAGAGGTTGGTGAAGAATGGGGAGGAGGGAGTTAGTGGTCAGGATGAAGAAAGGAAGGCAAAGAGAATTACTTTCTTTTTCTGACCCAGCTGTGGAAAATATTATTTGAGGTTTCCTTGACTAATGGGTCTGAATGACTGCTTTAGGTGGCATAGGTCATTTCAGGGCACTTCCTAGGACCTGGATATCCTTATCTCTGTTTTATTTCTTATAGAAGGGTCTAGTCAGGGGTAGGAATATCTTGATAACATGCTACATCTGATCTGTATTTTCCTCCTGGGGTCTGAAAGAGCTTTTCTCATAGGTATTTACATAATATTTAGTAACTGGTAGAGGTGTCTGTCACTTGAGGCTGGATTACCCCCAGAGGGCATTTACCTAGTAAGTTAACTGCGTTTTTTCTACTTTTCCATTGTTCTGACTTGCTGCCCTCACGAATATCCTGATGCCCTTCCCTCATAGCCACCCGGGCAGTTGCTTAGAAAAGGTAGCCTACAGTGACATTATTACCTATCTTTATAAAACTCGCATTGGTAATTGTGTCTATGAAGGATATTTCCTGAAGGAAGCACTTGCCATTCATTGCATATTACTTTCAGATCTATGAGAAATCATGTAGAATACACAGCGATGTGGTCCCTGTCCCATAGGTGCCTGAAAGTGGTCTGGACCACACTGACACACAGTGAACAAATATATTGATGACCAGTTATGATTAAAGGTTTTTCAAATCTGTTTCCATCTCCAGCTAACACTGACTTGTTCAGAAAGAGTACCATATAAGTCAATAAAAATAATAACTATCTTCATTCTTATTTTAATATAGCTTTTTATAGTTTGCAGTGCACTTTTACAGACATCTCATTTGATTCTCTCACCAACTCTATGATGGTCATTGCAAGTATTATTTGCTTTATAGATTAAGAAACTGAGGCCCAGGATTTAGGTAACTGCCACTAAAGAAATAGAGTAAGAGATGGAACCAGAACTCAGACCTAGGTTTTCTCAATGTAAGTATAGTTTTTAAAATAATAACATCTTAATATATGTTACAGCTAATGTGGATAATGTGGTTCTAAAAACTGGAAGAACTACAGTGCGATTAAAAGATCAGATAATTGAGGAACCAAAATGGTGTAGATGATAGAGGCTCTGTTCATCCTGCTGGTGGCCAAATCAAAGTTGTGACGGAAACAAGGAGCAGCAGCAAGGAAAAATTGCCTGGGATCTTGATGAACAAGCCATATAACTAGGGAGAAATCCAAAAAAGCACCCTGCAATGGCAGAAAGTAGGATGGGGAGAGGATGTGGGGCAACCTGGTCTCCAGCGGCTGAGTGAGATGGAGGCTGTGGCAGCCATAGCGGCAGACGCCTCTTAAAGGGCCGTGTCCGCAAGTGGATTTTCGCAGTGACGGACCTGCTCACTCTGAGCACCGCTGCCTATTCGGCTGCGCATAGGGGCACCAGGGACTTATGGGGAGACATTGTCAGAGTGAGGGCCAAGAAGAGACTATCTCTGTACAGAAATGCAGGCGGTATCCATTGTTCCCTATTGAGTCCTCCCCTATTCCAGTGCGTGGACACAGCACCACCATCGCCGTGAGATCATCAGCCTGGATAACAAGTCGCTCCGCCCAGAGGATTCCCTGAAACCCCACCTCCCCCAACTTGGGGCCCCACCCAAGCCACATCCAGGTGTATCCTCACTGAGTCAGGTGCTCGTTGCTGAGCAGCGCCTAGACTCACACTGGAGGCAGCTGGCCTCGGTTCCTGGTGTGGCCTTTTGAGGCAACTATAAGCACAGCATCTCTGGACTGCTTGCTGAATCTGAACAGGTGGCCCCAAAGGGGCAGAAGCTTGGGCTAAATTTGGCCTGCAGCCGAACCTCTCTCAGGACTGTGCCACTGGACACCTACTTCACAAATCCACGTTAATAGGACCAGGAGACTTAGGAACTTTGCTTAGTACATAGAAACAGACACAGAAAGGCAGCCAAAATGAGAAGACAAAGAAGCAGAAACCATATGAGAGAAGAGAACAGAGATCCAGATATAATGGAGTCAAGTAATCTAACAGATGCAGAGTTCAAAACACTGGTTATAAAGATGCTCAATGAACTTTTGGTTAAATTCAGTGAGAACTTCAACAAAGAGATAAAAAACATAAAAATGGAAATGGAAATTATAAAAGTGAACCAGTCTGAAATGAAGAACACATTATCTGACATGAGAAGTATATTAAATGGAATAAACAAAGGAATAAACAGAGTGAATAATGAAAAAGATCAAATGCCCTATCTAAAGGATGGGAAAGCCAAGAACACTCTATCAGAATGACAAGAGATAAGATGCCACGACTATAAAAATAACTTAAGGAGCATATGAGACACTATTAAGGGTCCAAATATCCTTCTGATTGGCATAACTGAAGAAAATCAAGATGTTGGACAACTGTTTGAAGAAATAATGATGGAAAACTTCCCTAACCTGGTGAAGGAAATGGACGTAAAACCCCAGGAAGCTCAGAGAATTCCAAAAATCAGGGATCCAAAGAGGCTCACACCAAGACACATCATAATTAAAATGCCAAAGTTAAATATAAAGAAAGGATATTAAAAGCAGCAAGAGAAAAACAGATAGTTACTTATAAGGGAAAACCCATTAGACTGGCAGCTGATTTCTCAAAAGAAACTATGTAGGACAGAAGGGCTTGGCAAAAAATATTCTATAGGATGAAGACCCAGGATCTACAACCAGGAATACTTTATCCAGTAAAGCTATCATTTAGAGTTGAGGGATAGATAAAGAGCTTCTCAGACAAAAATAAGCTAAAGGAATTTATCACCACCAAGCCCGTATTACAGGAAATGTTGGAGGGACTTCTTTAAGAAGAAAAAACATATATCAAAAACAGGAATAAAGAATGGGAACAACTACATTCCTATCAATCTGTACCTCAAATAGAAAAGAATTAAGTGTTCCAACTAAAAGAGTGGATGAATAGAAAGGAAAACAAGACCCCTACATGTTACCTGTAAGAGACTCACTTCAGATTAAAAGACACAAACTAAAAGGAAAGGGATGGAAAAACATATTGCTTTGATGGACCTATAAAGTATTTAAATCAGACAGAGAAAGATAAACACTATATGATTTATATGGGAATCTAAGGAATAAAGAGAACAAACTAATCAAAAACAGACTCACAAATATAGTGGACAATTTGGTGATCGACAGAGGGGAGGGGAGTTTGGGGCTGAGAATGGGGTGAAGGGTTAAAGAAATACAAATTAGGAGCTGATGGATGGATATGGGGATGGGGAGCATGGCATAGGTGATGCAGTTAGCATTCATACATTGTCTAGGTAGAGGAGGGTCAGGGGAGAAAGGGAGCGATTGCGGGGGGACTGTTTTACAAACTATATAGATGTTTAACCAATGTACTGAAGCTAATTAAAATTTCAAAAAATCAGATAATTTCCCAAGGCTTCTCAAAAAAATATTTATTTCCTCATTAAAAAATATACTTTTGATGTAGCATATATATCATTATAGAAATTATATCTGTGTCCATATGTTTATCATTATAGGAAACTTTGGAAATACAGAAATTATTTCAAAAACTATTAAAAACTGTCAAATCTTACAAGCCTGAAATAACCACTCAATATTTTGAACTTTGAAAATTGCATATCTGTCTTAACCAAATTTTGATTGCTTTATATTATATCACAGAATTTTACTATGCCATTAAAATTTTTAAAAAATAATTTTAATATTTGCATATATTCCATTAAATAAATTCACCATAATTTTTAAACTACTTCCTTCTTGTTGCAAAGGTCATGTCAACCTTTGCTATCAGAAACTAGTACAGTACACAACTTTTGATCTGAAGTTTTGTTTACATTTCTAGTTTCATAAGACCAATTCCTAGACTTTAGCATTTATAAAAATATCTATATAAAGAAACAAAGTAGAAACAAAAGCCAGCAGAGCAAGAGATGACTACCAGAAGAGAAATGTTCTCTGAATTTTGGGGGAATTTGGATCAAGAATAAAAAGATATTGGGTTAATGGTAATTGGAGGCTTGTCCAGGTGTATGGGAAAAATCTTTTTAGTTTTAGCTTAGACATCACTTCCTGTTCAGTTTTCCCAGACGTCCTCTCTCATAAACATACCCAATATCATACTGCACAGTCTTCTTGTGTGCACTTGCCCTTTTGTGGCACTTACCAGGCCACATTCTAATTACCTGGTTGCTTGTCAGTGTCTCTTACAAGACCAAAGCTCTTGAGAGTAGGGACCCTATCTTATTTACTGTAACATGCATGACACTCAGTATAGTGAGTGACACATCATAAGTACTTGTTTAATCTGTTCAGGCTACCATAACAAAATACCACAGACAGGGTGGTATGAACAACAGACGTTTATTTTCTCACAGTTCTGGAGGCTGGAAGTGAAAGCAGGGAGCCAGCAAGTTGATTTCCTCTGAGGCTTCGCTTCTTGGCTTACAGATGGCCGCCCTCTTGTTGCTTCTTCACATGGTTGTCCCTCCATGCACTTGCAGCCCCCTGGTGTATCCAAATTTATTCTTATAGGAACACCAATCAGATTGGATTAGGGCACACCCTAATGTCTCATTCATAACTTAAACACCTCTTTAAATACCCTATCTCCAAAGATAGTCACATTTGGAGTTACTAGTGTTTGGGGCTGCAACATATAAAATTTGGGGGAACATAGTTAAGTCCATTACATTACTCAATATAAATTTTTATTGTGATGGGTAAGAAGATGATATTTACATTCCAGCATTTTACCTTTTGGATGATGGCCAACTTCTTTCTGGCCAGAGCTATGAAAAACAGAGGCAGTCTGGTATCTTACAAAATGTGCCAGACTTAGAGTCAGAGCTCTCAGTCTGTATCCTGGCTCTGCCAGTTCCCAGTCATGTGACCTTAACCACCCCCAGCATAGTCTCCTCATCTGTAAAGTTGGGATAATAACACCTACTGCAGTAGACAGTTGTTGAGACTAGATGAGATCATGCATGTGGGGGTGTCTAGCATAATGTGTGCCGTGAAGTAGACATCAGAAAATGCCAGTTTAACCTGTCAGTTGAAAGGTATATTAGAAATAAGAAGTATTTCGATTTAGTGTTGAGGGAGGGCTCGGGTACTGACAAAGCTCTCAGTTAACAAGTTTTAAAGTGTTTAATAATCTTACTGTCGTTATTTATGCATACCGCTATCCCAACCTCAGATTTATTTTAGTTCAGTTAAGATTGATGATTTACCAATTTTTTTTTCATTTGGAAAAATAATGTATATTAAATTATTTGAATTAGAGCACTTATTTATAACCTACAGCTTCTAGATTTCACTGAGTGATTTTGATTCCTACCCCAAAATTCTGGTAGCTAATCACATTGTGGTGTTGCGTAATTGCTGTTTTCACTGAGAGTTGTGTTACTTGAACTTTAAAATATGTCCTTATTTGAACTATCATGATGTCTCAGTGTAATAACTGTGATATAACTTCGTGAAGCATTTTATAAATGGACCTTGAAACATCACAAGAATACAAATTCTTCATTTAGGATGTGGAAAGAGTACTTTCACTGATAAACAAATTGCAGGCTATTGGAGCATAGATAGAAGCTGGTAAATCTTTTAGAATCCTTCAGTTATCAGTAGCCCAGATTTGGAGCCCTCATTTCTGGCCTTGTCTAAGCAATAGTTGTGACCATACTCAACTGATCAGCTTTTCATCGCCTCTTTCCGAGGATGTTAGAAATTGTGGCCTTTGATTATTCACAAATCTACTTTAAATCCTCTTTATCCAGGGCAAGTTGTTTGCTTTCTCTGTTTTTTTTTTGTCCTACTTCTTAGGCTTCTCTCCTCCTCTCATCACCGTGTTCTCCTCTTTCTTCCTCCTGCCTTATTTCTGGTTTCTGTTTCAATAAGCCTACAGCCTACATCTCACATCTCTCCTTATTGTTCTCCTCTTCCTCTTCCTTCCTCCTACCTTATTCTTGGTTTCTGTGTCAGTAAGCCTGTAGCCTACATCTCACATCTCTCCTTATTGCCCTTTCTTCCTGTCTCCTGACCTGCCTCCATGTCTGAGCATTCTGCTATTTTCTGTCATTCATTACCATTCATTCTATACCCTCTACCCTACACACACACACACACACACACACACACACACACATGCACTTGTCTGCACTTGTCTGTGGCTGCCTCTGCCCCTTCTCTCTCTAAACCTTCCTCTAACATGAACAGAGGCATGACATCCCTCAGAGGTACACTGTCCCATCCTATTACTCTTCAGGGAGATCTAGGGATAGGATCTTGAGTTTGTTGCACAGACACTATGAGTGGATATGGTATCAGCAACTTCAGAGGCACCATTACAATAAAATTTTCCTGAAATCAGCCCCCGAGCTCAATATAGCCTATAACTGATGGGGATGGGAGGGAGCTTAATCAAGTAAATAAGGGAGCATTGGTTTGATTTGAAAACATTTTTATTTCAACTTTTGTCCTGTTTGAGTAGCTTTAGGACATTGCACATTTGGCTTCTATTTTAAAACGTTTGCCAGTGTTTAAAAAAATCTTTATTCAGTTTAATAAAGACAGTTTTACTTGGATTTCATTTAGTAAGTAATAGTGATTTTTTTTTTATTTTGTTTACAGTTAAATCTGGACTCACTTATTAACTCAACTTATTAGTTATTCTGGTCCATCCCTTGAGACTGCGGTTAAGTGATGGTCCATGTAAGGACAGAACAGAGTTGTTTAGAGCATCTCAGGTCCAGATTGAACCAGAGGAGCATTAACCATGGCATTACTGGAAACTAATGGCTATCTGTGGTTGAGTAAAGACGATCACAATCCCAAAGGAAAATAGGTCCAGCCTGACCTCCTCTCCTTTTGAGGGAATGTAGGATGTGACATCTTCTCCTCCCTGCTCCTTGTGAACAGGACTCTGTCTCATGCGCCTCTTCCCACCCAGCTCCTAATGTTCAACATGTCTGTCTGCAACACGCACTGTGCAGTTTTTTCAAGCTCCTACACGTAACCATGCATATAACCTCTCTGCAGACTCCCCCAGTCACGGGTTTTCTTTGTCAGACAAACTACTGCCTTTAATCAAGATGAAGCATTTATCACACTTTGCAGTTACACAACCACAATTTTTTATGGGTATCAGTTTTCCTTTCCAGAGCTGTGAAGCCAGAGGACTTACTAGGAAGGAAGATCCAGAACAGTTCAGGTTTCACGGCCCTGAAAATTGACAGTAATAGTCATTTGTCTTCCTCCCTTTCCCTGATTTCTGCTCCAACCTGCCTGCAGCCTACATTGCTGCTTGATCGCCTTCTCTTCCCATCTGCTGAATTGCCTCCATTCTGGGCGTGCTGCCAGGATCTGCAGCTCTCTCTTTTCAGCCCATTTCCTGCTACTTCCCTTTCTCTGGCATACGGCAGAATGAGCAGAAGGTTAAGAACCCTCAGCTAAATCTGTGAGACTTTTTCAGTGAATTTTGGAAGTTGATATATGATAACATTGACTATAAGTAATGTAAATAATTAGCATATAATATGAATAGATGTAGAGTTAGCATTTCTTGAAAAAATACTGGCCGTTATTGGCATTGACTCTCCACCATCTGTACCCACCTTCCTTTCTAGCTTTATCTCCTGTGTTCCCCTGCACAAACTCTGTGCCTTAAGGCTCCACATTGTGAACACTCCATGTTGCTCCGTCAGACCCCCTGCTCACAGTGCTCTTCTACTTCCTCTTGTCTAACTCTTGCCCATCTGTGAGGCTAAACTCCCCATCCTGCCTCCTTCCTGGTGTTCCTTCCTTGGTTACTCTGCCCATCGCTTCCTCCTTTGAATCTAGGAGAACTCTTCATATCTCTTCACAAGGTGCTTAGGCCAACTGTGTCTCTAGTGGGGATAGATGTTCCTTGTGACCAGGGATAAACTCCTTTTAGTCAGCAGCTGTGGCAGCCTCATCTGCAAAAGCACAACATTTAGGCAGTGCTTTATCATTTGCAAAGCCCTTTCATCTATATTATCTCATCTGGTTTTCAGAACTGCACTGCGATTATCACTATCTCATATATAGATCTTCAGAAGCCATTGTCCCAGCTTAGTGACTTATTGCAAAGGAGAGCCTTTAACCATGAATTATTAAGTAGAGATGGTTTTTAGAAAGAAATCTGACATTTATTCAATGGATTGTAAATAACTAATCAATCCTACTTAGGAAGTTAAACATTTAGGCATTTAATATTAATGAAACACTTCCCTGATAACTCACATGAAGAGAAGAGAGCCGTAGTCATTAAAACTGTGGGAGCTTTTAGGAAAATTTCACCATACAAACTTGGCCATTTAATGTGAACCCTATTCTTATTTTTTAAAACTATAATTTAGGTATCTAAATTCAAGAAGTGTTTGTTTAAACACTAAACATTACTAATTTATAAGCCTCATTAGATATTTTCTTTAAATAATTGTTTACATGTATTGCTCTAGTGTCTTGATATTTATGATCCAGAAATAGTCTTTCTTCATTTAGAACTAATCCTCAAGACCGGATTTAAAAAAAAAAATTACTTTCCCAAATAATAATGCCTAATAGTTACTGACAGCTTACTATGTGTAAGATGCTTTCTATGTATAATCTCTAAACCCTTCAAGAGTCTTTGAGAAAGGCTGTATATTGCCTCCATATTACAAATGACAAAAATTAGACTTAGAGAGGTTAACTTTCTTAAGCTGAGTGGCCACAGCTAGTAAATGTTGGATCAGGCATTCAAACTCTGCATTCCATTATATCATGTGGCCTCTCTGGATATAATTTTATTGTGCAGCATTGTGCTATTTTATAACGAGGGTGATACAGACAAACTGAGTCTCTTTAAATTATCTCAAAATTCCATGATAGAGTAGAAGTGGGCTTGAGAAGGTGTTTGGTATATTACAGGGATGTAACTTCATCGAATTGCTTCTGATTTCAGTGGATGATGGTGACACACAGTAACTTTAACATTTATCCTAGTGGCAAGCGAGGCTCCATGATTTCTTTCTCCTCTCAAATAAAAAAAAAAAATTCTAAGAAGTAAAAATTAAGCCTGCTTTTGTCCTTTTCCCTCCATCTCATATTGAATTGGTGTTATGCAAAGATCG
>NW_024351647.1:5788826-5905756 GCF_902729225.1 Pteropus medius | reverse complement strand
AAAATTCTAAGAAGTAAAAATTAAGCCTGCTTTTGTCCTTTTCCCTCCATCTCATATTGAATTGGTGTTATGCAAAGATCGTAGTGGGGGGGGGCGCGCAAAAGAGTGTTGCTGAGTCTAATATCCGATTTATGGATATTACGCCCTCCCCCTCCAAACTTTGTGAATCAGTTTCTGAAAATGAAGGCAGCCATCTCAGATTGTCTTCCAGAACACAGATTATTAAATGAGACAAAACAGATGCTTATTATAAGATTTAAGCAGTGTTTGTATGTGTTGATGGTGAAGACCAAGTCCTTTTTACTCCGGGGATTCTCAACCCTGCCTGCACATTTGGATCACTTGCACCATGAAAAGCATTACTGATGAAGAAGCAAAATGACAAGGGTAGGTAAAATGTACAGAAGGCTCTTTTATTGTTCAGAAGCTGTGAATAGCACAGAGAAGGTATAACAGAATAACAAGAAGCTGACCATCTTCGTCTAATTCTATGTATCAGAACTTTCTAATAGTAGTCTTCAGTATTTTTCCTCATATGGCATTTATTTCCCCTTTGTTTGGTAATAGCATCCCACTTTTCCTATGAGAAGCCACCTCTCACTTTCTCACTTTATGTATTAAGGATGAGGCTGATCACCCATATCTAGAGGTGGCCATGTGACCCAGGGCTGAGCAGTGGAAATTCACATGACCTGGATCCTGTGATCAATTCAGGGATGGGCAGATTTTCCAGGTTAATCTGTGGAGAGTGATCCTTGGGTCTTTTGCTAAAACAACTGGGATATCTTTCTTAGTAACTGTGTTTATTAAACTAGAAGGGTATAATTTTGAAGCTGTAATAGCCATCTTGACTCTACATCAGAAAATAGAATCAAAAGGTGCCAAGAGATTCCTTCTATCATTTGAGCACCTAGATCCAGTAGGTGCCTATAACATCCTGGACTTTTTGGTTATATGAGCTAATAAATTCTATTTTGCTTACGTCAGTTTAATTAGATTTCTGTACAACATAAAGAGTTTTAGTAACTCTCCTTAGTGGGGCCAATAGGCCAAATGGAGTGAGGAGTCATGGAAGGGGTGAGGAGTCATGGAAGGAACATATCTTTCTTGGATATCTGAATCTGTTAAATCACATATCCCATCAAATAGCTACCTCTGACTGACAACCCTCACCATTTCTTCAGCCCAGATATAGATTTAATTTTTCCCTCTCTGGGTATTCCTGGTTTTAGGACTAAACGGATTCTAGACCCTGTTATTTATCTCTTAAAGACATGCTCAATATTTAATATGTTATGACACTACTTTGGAGAACCAGTGCCACATACAGTGTTTGCTTTATATCATGTATTCATTCAGCAAACATAGATCGAATCAAATCTATATACTATGTAGTGTAGGGGACCTTGAATGCCAGGTGAAGGAGTGGTTAGACCATGAAAAACCATGGAAGATCTTTGAGTAGAGAAGTGATATGACCCCAGCTACGATTCAGGAAGGTTAACCAGGTAGTAGAGTGAAGGGCGACAAGAGATTAGAAGAAGGAAGGTCATTTGGTGATGGTTGCAATTGATGAGAAGTCAAACTGGGGTTAGAAAGAAAGGATGTATATGACAAACATTGTACAGATAGATCCACATGGCTTGACATGCGGGCATTGAGAGCAAGAGAGGGGTTCTAGATGATTCCAAAATTTGAGCTTTAGTTGTAAGAATATGGTGATGCTTAGTTTTGATGTCTGGCACGTAGTGCATACTGAATAAATGTTAGTGTCCTTTATTAAGTTTGGATAGCATGTACTATGCCAATCTTCTACCATTACATGTAAGAAATATAATCAGTTCTATCTCTTTTTAGATTTTAGAGCAAGATTGTAGCGGCAATTGGAACAAAGACCCTTATTTTCAGGTCTTTGGAGGTATATTCCTGCAGTAGGATACGCCAGCATGGGTCAATTTAGTGTTCATAGATTTGACACAGAAACAGGGTTTCTCTCTCACATTGTATATGTCGTTAGGGCCATTAGAATTAAACATTGCTGGATTATCTAATGGAACTATTTAGAGGGTAATATTAGGATATTGACCTGGTTGTTTATCCCATTGTATTTTATGGTCTCTGGACACCTAGCCAACATGCATGAAATTTACTGTGGGATAAACATTTAAAGACTGAGCCTAATGTGTGTAGTCTAATACTGTGCGTGTCCTGATTTATTGATGGGGAAAATGGTGGCGGTGGCTCTTGGGAAGGGTAAGGAGGGGAATAAAGTGACTGGAGTTAGCACATCTGCTGTCTTTAGCACGTATGCCATAATTTGCAAATACAAAACAATTTTTATTTGCCTTATCTTTATGTTCTTTAAAGCCTTAGAACAAAAGAACAGATTCTTTCTGAGAAGTGAAAGCTAATTCTCATTTTTACATGAAACTCTCTGCTGGTCAATTGGGTATGTCCTTGGAAAGAGAGGTCAGAGTTCTGAATCAAACCATGCCTTCAGCTAGCATCGTGACCATAAATTGAGTCATATAATCGCTAATCTCTCAGTTTCCCCACCTGTTAAAATTAATAGTAATAACCCTTACTATTGCATTCCTGAGTGAGGTGTTGGGAAGTTTAATAAGATCATGTTAGCAAAATGCTTTGAGCTCCTCAGATAAAAGACGCAATATAAACACAAAGTCTCATTAAGATAATTATACAGTGATTTTTCATAGTTTAAGTTTACATTTAAGGCTAAATGTAGTGATGGAGGTCCTTTTATGGGGGTAGGAAAAGAGATTGGCTTTCAAAATCTGACAATGAAATCTTCAACACAGTTTGAAGACAGGAATAGGAGAATCATTCATATTTAGAATAGAATGAGGGACAGTTCTTGTAGACTTAGTTTTGAGAGATGATTCAAAAAAATGGAAGGTACAAAATATTAAGTTTCTGTGTTTAATGGAAAACATCTTTTGAAAAGCAAAGTGATCACTTCTCTTATCCCCTGAAAGAAGGAAGAAAATAAAAAGAAGTTCTTCAAGAATATTGTTAATTTTTTTTTTTTTAAGTTTTGTCATTACAATGACTATAAGGTGGTGAAACCTGTCTGGCCCACTGTGCATGCGGAAGGTTGACTCATTAATGCTTGGCAGAGTCTCTTCCCAGGTGGCACTGTACCAGTTGCTCCTTTGATGGAGTAAGGGAAGTGCACCCTCTACACGTTCCTTCTTCTGAAGCTGTCCTGAGAATCCAGCATGTTTGTCTCAGGCTCCCCACCCTTTGGCACCATAGGTGCATACTACCACTATAGCTCAAGACACGGACAGTCAGTTTCAGTTCCCAAGATTTGGAAGTGCCGACACAGGAGGTCAGTAGCCCCAGAGGAAGGTAAGCTTGAAAGCAGAAGCCCATGCTCTTGGCTGCAGGTGGGAAAAGAAAGGTTTCTGTTTAAAGTAGAGATAAATCTATTCAGATGATCAAAATGAAATTTTCTCTTTATTTAATAAGTACTTGTAATTTGCTAGTTTAATGTTTGAACCGTGAATGAAGAATTCTTGGTGAAAGATCATTGTTTGGCACACGACAAGTTGGTTCAGGTGTCATCCAGTTGTAACCTGCAGGGCTGCTGACCTCAAATTTTAAAAATCATACCACCTGAATATTAACATAATCATTCAGTTATATTGAACAAAACTAAGGATTACTTGTATTTTTTAAATATATAGATTTTATATAGTTCTTTAGAGATAGGTTGATGTAATAAAATGATATATCAATATCAAGAAATATGTAACCTGTATTATTTAATTGAAGACTGTGAAAACACTTTGTATCTAATCTTTAATGTGGACTTTGTTTAAATAATGCTTTTCATATCTAATATAGACATTATTAGGATGTAAAAGGAGGAGCTTTCCTGATTTCTTCTTTCCTACAAGAACTGTCCCTCATTCTTATTAAACAAATTCTTGTGGTAGTGAGATAGATGCTTTCTAACTTTATATTCAAATTAGAGAAATTACCTAGGAAAAATAAGTTATATAAAATACATTAATTTCAGCCTAAGGGATACACCAACCTTTTCCATTTTCCTATTTCTCCCTACTTGTTGGTACTTATTGGAAGCCATAATCTCTGTTTTTCTGTTTTCTAATCTTTTAGACATACTTCTTAGTATGCCCTTGAGAATCTCCATGTTTGGACAAGGGATCATCAACGGTTCCAAGTAGAGTGGATATTAAACTATGAGGAAAGTTATTAATAAAACTAATGAGAAAATTCCTAAAGTTATAATTGCTTAGTGGGGACTAGTAATTAAAGCTAAAGTTTCCTATGGAGGATATTAGGCAATGAGTCAAATAATTTTAGGTTTGCAAGCTATGTTTTGTGATTTATAAGCATTTCTTAAAGACACATGCACATGTATTCACATTGCTCAAAATTTATATGATTTCATCTTGCAACAAAATCAGAAAAAGTTTTAGAAAAAGTCTGTCCCAATTTATAATACATTATATATTTATTTTGATTTGGGAAAACAAATATTTCTTTCTAGAAATATGAAGGAGGGTATTTTCCCCCTTTCCTACTACCTTATTACCATCTTATCACCAATAACCTAGACCGGATGAAGAATAGGCATTTGAATGCAGAGTAAATCTGAATTTTATTCCTAGTTCAAACACTAATTTGCTCTGTGGGCCTGCGTATGTCTTATAACCATTGTTTGCTTTAACACCTCTTCCTTTAAGAAGATTATGCCCTTTCTAGCTCATTAAAATGGTACAAAAATTCTGTTTACAGTATGATTATCTGTAGTAGGTATAGGTGAAGCACATATCAGAAGTTAATGTTGTTTACTTATTGGAATCATTTATTAATGATTCATTTATTAACTTTAATTCCTTATTCTATGTATCTGTCAATTTTGATCTCTGAAGTGGACTCATATTTATTGAGGAGCAAAGAACAAACATTGAGCTCAATCCATAACTGAAATTTTCCAACAGCAATTGTTAGGGTTAAATAATGCGTTTTGGTGAAAAGGTGTTCAATAGCATATCCTAGTTAAATAAGAAAAGAAATGAGTGCACCTTGTAAATCTCACAGTCCCTGATATTCTCAGAATGCCCATAATCAAAATGCAGCTATGGTTTCCATAACCTCCAGGTTTTACATTACTCTTAAGTAGATGCAGGATTTCTGTATTGTCTTCTTTATGGCAGGAAATTACAAATGCTTTTGTTGTTATTGCTGGAATCTGAGGGTGTATAGCTTCCAGCAGTGGCACCTGGATTTGTTTTCTTTCTCTTTAGGAGTGGGGGTTGGAGGCTAGTGGGAGCTGGTGGTGGGGGAAGTAAGTTCTTTGCCAACACTCAGTAGTTAAAACATTTTTCTCTGTATTAATCAGCCATAAATTCTACTAGTAAAGACCTGTGCCCTTTGACTCCTGGAATAGTCTCAAAATCGGATCTTTTAATTTCTCCTTACACTAGATATTCTCCTCCCACAGTGATAAGCCTGGATCTGAGACTAACTTTAATTTCAAATAGATTATTTCTAAGTCCTTGCAGAATCATCCATTATCTCATATTAAAGCTTGGTCATTGACTTTACTGTCACATTTCATTGGTTGTGGTAGTAAAAGTAATAGTAGTATTGGTGGTAATAAAAGTATTAACCATTTGTTGAGTCCTATATAAAGTACTTTAAATATTTCATCTTATTTAATCCTTACAAAACTCTTAGGGGGAATCTCTATTATCTCCACTTTATAGATGGAGATATGAAGAACCTGCCCAAATGGATGGTTAGTAACCTTTCTGAATCGATGGCCTATACTTTTCTCACTATTCTATACTTTTCACGAGGGAAAAAAAAAATATTTGGTATCATTTGTCTTTGCAGCTTATAATCATGTTTAGGCTTTAATATGAATTCCCTCTCTACCATTGCTTTTATCATAGGCAGTTTTACTGAGAGAGGTTGGAATGGAGTGCCAAATAGTGAACAGAAGTAACTTAATCGTGAGAGGTTGAATGCATATCTAGATTTTTCCAAGTTTTGTCACTGAGTGAAGCAAGACTTAATGTGAGCCAAGCATAGTTTAAAACAGCTAGAGGGTTTTCCCAACCAGATGTAAAGGAAAGTAGAAAATTAGGCTTCCTAGTCTATAGGTGAACTCCGGTGGGAAAGTTAATCTAGGTCTTCATTTTTTCTTCTTTATACAATGGGGATTCAAGTGATGAGGGCTAAGGAAGACCATCACACTAACCAAACACTAGGGACATAGCTAAAATTTGAGATCCCGTTCTTTAAGGTAAGAGACCATAATCTCAATCCACCTTAGGAAAACTCCAACACGGCTCAAAGCCACATGAAAAACTTATTATTATTATTGCAAGCAGGTGTGTAGAGATTAGTTGAAAAGAATAGTAAAGAGAATGGGTGTGCTGGCAGAGGGCACAGGTTATGGTTGTGGTGAATGCCTGTAACCTGAAGCTAAGGTCTATGAAATCACCTGACCAGAAAGAGTTAAGAGTCACCTGACCAGTGATGCAGAAAGGGAACTTCTCAAAGAGTTAAGAGTCACCTGACCAGTGATGTAGAAAGGGAACTTCTCATTGGAACTTCTCATCACCTGACCAGTGATGCAGAAGCGGCAATATGGGAGCTGAGAATAGCTTTGGTGATGTGAGAAGCAAGGAAGGGTAAGGAAGAACAAGAGGTCTAGAGTTGCTATCCACAGCTGGATTTCAGGTGCTCAGTGCATTGTGGCTTGTGGGAGAACCATTCGCATTTGAAAGGCTGGGGCAAGGTAGGTAAGGGGGCTAGCAAGATGTCAAGTCTCTTCCTGATCCAAATATTTCTGTGACTCGAGGATGAAATCTAATTTTACCTTGGCTGTATTCAAAGTCTTTGGCCACCTGCCATCCTTGCCTGTCTCTTCCATAAGCAGCCTATATTTCAGTCATAGCGAAACATGTGCTACCTGCTGAGCACACACAGTCTTTTATGTGTACATGTCTCTTCTGATTTGCCAAGTTAAATCTTATTCATCTTTTAAGTATCTAGTATTATTTCTCCTGAGAAGTGCCCCAATCTTGATCACCCCCTCTCTCCAGTCCCCTTGGGACCGCCTTAGGTAGCTCTGCTCTTTATTCCCATGGTATTCTCCTTCTAACACTTACATTCCAAGAATTTATTTACTTCTTCATTCTCCCTGTGGGTTACTGTGATGCAGGATAGGGCAAATTCCCCAGAGTAGGGGGAACTCAAGCCCTGCACTGAGAGAGAAAAGGGTCCTTTGCTGAGTGCTAGAAAGAATTCAAGCACATGCCAAAGTTAGAGTCAAAAGGAAAGTTTATTAGAGAAGGAAAAAAGCGAAGACAAGGGAGAGCAAGGACAAAAAGCCAAGACAAGAACAAAGCCTCTAATGTCAGGGAATCTAGTTCATATATCATTCTTAATTTCTGTGAGTTACAGTTTAAAGACTTTGTTTACCCATTTTCCTTTGATTTGGAAATACAGTGAGAAAGGATTAGAGTATGCAGTGAGAAAAGGTAAGAATATGTACTGTGAAAGGCTTGCTTGCAATTCCAAGCCTTTGATTCATAGGTTCCCCATGATTTTAGCCATAGAGAATGAATGATTTTATTTTGTGTAGGGCACCACCTAAAGAGTCCCTTCTCCTGTTTGCCCTTCATGATGTGGGGAAATAATTTGTTAGCAATCCCAGCAGAAATCTTCCTTTGTTTTGCAGATTTCCTTGTAGTCTGGCTGTACAGTCGATCGACATATTGCAGTTCCTGAATATAGCATGATTTAACATTTTAGTTCTCGTGCCTCCTTCCTACATTAACTGGATTCCTTGAAGGCAAGGACTTGTCTTAGTTATCTTTGTATTACATAACTCGGTACCTGGCATAGTAGGTGCTTAATCAATATTTTGACTTAATGGATAAATGAAGTTTTTCTGACTACATAAATATTATTTGTTAAATCAGTACATTGATCATGCACTGAATTAAAGATGAGCACAGGTCACATACTTTCCAAGGTATGTTCAGTAAACAGACCCCTGAACTTTTCAGTGGCTGGTTGAACAGTAAATATAAGGACGTTTGCATCTTTTCAGTCACATATGGATAAGCAAAATAAAGGGATAAAAGAGATAATTTCTAGAAGTCAAAGATATTACACTGATCAGCGAAAGTAGGATAGTTTTTATTATTTTAATTATAGTACTTTATGGGTATCTGGGCCGTGTATTCATTCAGGTGATGAGAAATAGACTTTATAGTTCAGGTGAGACATTGCAGCAACCATTAATCTTTATTTACTATGTTCAAGAAAGGAGCGTTGTTGATCATGTGGCAGCAGAAGGAAATCCTAAGTGCTTTAGTCATGAGACAAGGACTCACGTTTGCGTGGTGTTCTTGTGGTGTACACAAACAAGCAGTTGGATGATTCAAATGATTGAAGCAACAATGACTAGTTTTAGAAAAAGAACAGATGGGACAGAGACAGGCTTCTGGGAATCCAGCAACCATACATACATTACATATTCAACTCTTCTCTGAAAATATCTTGGAAGATATTCAGATATTCATGATTTCTGTATATTTATGTTTAAGTCTTAATGTTCAGGAAGTGAGAGGCCAGTTATTTCTCCTTCTGTCACTGCCCTGAAGTTAGGCTCTTAGGGTACTTTGCTTAGCATCCTGGGCTGCTTGATTCTTCCTCTTTGGACAAGCAGAGATTTCCGGGAGTAAGGCCCCACAGGCCTGGATTGGGCAGAGGCTGTGGAGCCTCCTGTCCACACTTGCAGAGCATTGAGATGAAGAGCAGGTATCAGTAGTGGTGTCTATAGGACCGTAAGTTAGAGAAGGTTCAGAGAGAAACTAGGTTAACATTCTGAACAGAGCTATGAGAAAAGCAGGAAGATAGGAAAGAGGTAGGAAAGCAGTTTAGGAGACTATACATGGAGAGCTGACAGGGGAGGAGTTTCACTTGAACTTGGGTGTGGTGGAGGAGCGGGGTGGGCCTGGAGCAATTCCTAAGCTAAAGACCTGGCAGGTAGCTATTTATCTTGTTTCCCACACTTGTAGGTAAAAGCGTAATGAGAATAATTAAAGGGACAGTAGAAGCAGTGTTCAGTCAGGGCTTTATTATTAAAGAAGGCTCTGCTTTGAAGTACAGTGATGCTTTAAGGGCCTGAACTCTGAGGTGATGGTCTGTGTTTGATTGTGGCTGGTAGCGTTATCCCAGGGGTTACTGTGTAGAAGTGGGGAGAATAGTAACATAAGGCAGACAGTGGTACTATTTAACTTAGGGAGTGAGGTGGGCTGTAGAGGAAGGTGTCTTAGTATATTGATGCAGGGTGATTTTTCTGTTTTCTACAGGAGTCCAGATATTGATTGAAGGTGGGGGTAGGGGAACAGGATTGTGCTTCATGGAGGAACAAACTGTCATTCGACAGTTGTGTATAATTACTTCATAATTGTGTATACTCTATATTCCTAGCTGTGTTCCTAAAATTATACAAGGTAACAACAAAAAATGTGTATAGAGAGAAAAGACTGGAATGAAATACACTGAAATATTGATAGTCATCACTGAATATGGAGGCTATGGCTGACTGTTTTTCTTTCTACTCATAGATATTTTTTAAATCTTCAGCATAAGCAAATTCTACCTTAATAGTGAAGATTAAAACAATAATTAAAAGAAGGGTAGATAGAAGATATCTTGACCAAATTTTACTGTCTTCACAGTTTTTCTTCATTTTTATTAACTACTAATTGAAGGGGTAAGATGCGTAGATAGTTCAAAATAATAGATGATTCAAAGTTTGCAGTGGACCTAAGTCACAAATACATGGGAATACTCATTTTGTTTAATTCCTATGTGGAAGTTGATTGAATCTATGTCAAGTTGCCAGTTGACCTTTGGGGAAGAATATGTCAGAAAGCGAGTGATACATTAACAAATGATCACACAGCACACAGGTCAAGCTTTGAGAGCACGGCATCTAAGTTATACCAATAAATGTAGACATTGGAAAAAAATGTATTTTGAAGTACATATACCTTGGTGGTGTTAATCATTTTGATTGTACTTTACCTGTAAGAATCTTGTCTCCTTGTCCCCTGCAAAATACATACATACATACATACTCTCTGTTGTCAATGTGCCTAATAACAAAGGTTCTAGTAGCATTTCTTTACCTTCAACTGATTCTTTGTACACCCTCACTGCTGTAGTGTGAAGGCTAAACCCTTCTGAAATGTAAGCCAGGTAGCTGTGGCCCCCGGGATTGATATACTTCTGTCCTAAATGCCCTTCATTTTTTGCCATATCCGTGCTCAATTTCTAGCAAAGCACACAGCATCTGTGTGCACACTCCTATTACTTAAGTATTAATTATTATGCTAACACTTAACTTTCAGTTGTGAGCCTTGGAAGAATAAAGATAATTTCTATTCATTGCGCAGCAGTAACCATTACTATGCACTTGAAAAATACTGGATAATATAAACATATACCAGAGGCACCGGAAGAATATGTGTCAGTCACTTAATGAACTGAATCTTTTGTAACCACCTTGTTACCTCTAATATCGGTGAAGTATTTTTTTTGTGTGATAGGCTTTAAATTAAACACTGGTCCCTGGAGCATTTGAGATCTTGCTCCCTAGCATATGTCATCAGTTTGGCCCAAATAAACTCTCATAAAAATTCAAAAAAAAGAAGAAAAAAAAAACATTAAACACTGGTGCCTGAAATTCTTCCCCACATGTGCCAAACACTCTTTTATTAGGAATCCGCAGGGAACATTTAATTTTATTGGATCGCTGTGCTTACTACTGGTTTAATGGAGCAATAACAGTTTCAATTTTTTTTAATTAAAAGGTTCATATAAGAAAATTGCCACACACATAAAAAAACAACAATAAAAATATTCCACAATCCAGCCACCTCAACTCTTTACATAGAGCTAGCGTGTTTTTACATGACCGTGGTCATTTGTTTTATATCTTACATACTTCCATATTTATCTATGATAATTTCAAATGTTTTAAATATTTTTATACAATCTTATTAATTATAGATGATAATATTTTACCATGTAGATGAACTATAATACTAAATCCATTGAGACATTTAAATGTTTCCAAGTTAAAACCAATAGAAAATATTGTATTAACATCTTTATTCACATAGCTTTTTGTTTCTATTAAATGATTTCTTTAAAGTAAATTCATAGAAATATTAGTAAAAAGATGAATATTTGGTTAGTGCCATAGTTCTTTCCAAAACATTACACTAATATATGATATTATCAATTCATATAAAATGGTATCCTACAGAGCCTTCTTAAACTTTATTGCAATGTAATACACATGGCATGCAATGCACCCATTTAAAATGTACAATTTAGTGGCTTTTAGTATATTCACAGAAATATACAACCATCACCACGATCAGTTTTAGAACATTTCATTACCCACTTAAAAATCCTGTACTCATTAGCACCCGCTCACCATTTCTCCACAATTTCCTCCAACCCTAGGTAACTACTAATTTACTTTCGGCCTCTATAGATTTGTCTGTTCTGGACATTTTATGTAAAGGAATCTTTCAATACGTAGTCTTTTCTAACTGGCTTCTTTGACTTAGCATAATGTTTTTAATATACTTTTTATTGTCAAATAATATTCCAGTGTATAGATATAGCACATTTTGTTTATCTATTCATAAGTAGATGGACATTTGGGTTGTTTCTACCTTTTGGCTGTTATGAATAATGCTGCTGTGAACATTCATGGACAGGTTTTTTTGTGTGGACATGTGTTTTCATTTCTTTTTGACATATACCTAGGAGTAGAATTAATGGTTCATAGTGTAATACTATATTTGGCCTTTTGAGGAAAAGGGAGATTGTTTTCAAAGCCACTGCACCATTTTACATTACCACCAGCAATGTGTAGGAGTCCCAATTTCTCCACATCCTTGTGAACACTTGTTATTATCTGCCTTTTTGATTATAATCAATATCCTAGTGGATATGAAGTTGTATTTCATTCTGGTTTTGACTTTCATTTTACAGGATTCTTTAATTTTTAAAATATTTTATATAAAATTATAATAAGTTTTATAATAATATTTACATTACCTGTGTAAGTTTGAAAACATTTTACAAGATACATTAAAAAAAATGATATAATTTGCAGAGAGCATATGCAAAGTACCGTGAAAAACACCTAGAAATAAAACAGCTTATAGAATGGGAGGGAGCTATACCACTGGAAATAAATATGTTAAGAAATGACATGCCACAAAAAATTTAAAACTAACATTTGAATAACAGTTTATAATTATATAGCACTTATTCACATATATTATCACATTTACTCTGAGTAATTATTATCTTAGACGCTATACAAAGAAATCTTTAAGACAATGTCAAGGACTTTCTTCTAGAACTTCATCAAGTTTAATAAAAATATACTCTATGCCAGGGCATTACAAATTATTTTAATATAGATAATTTTAATCGTCTGAAAATACTGACAAGTTGTCTCTGTCTTCACTAATAGCAAATAGAAGTAGGAGAAGGCTTTTAATTGAGATATAATAAAATTTAAAATAAAAGATTTAAAATTAGTTAGCAAAATGCCTTATCGATTTGTACTTATAAAAATATTCCCTGAATATAGTCAGACATTAAAATGAAAAAAGAGAAGAGAAGCCCCGATGTGAGGAGCTGTGGGTACATGTTCTGTCAATGTTATTTGGGGTGTGTGTCAGAATAATTTTCCTTTGAAAGTGATCTTCCTATTCTGTTAATGCGGAATTTTACCTTTTTTTAAATTTGAGAAGTATTTTATGGCCATTCTAGAAGAACGTAGAAAGATTAATGAGGGTGAAAAAGAGAAAACCTTCTATTATCACCACCCATAGAAAAATTACTATTAAAATTTACATTTCTGTCCATTTTATATACAATACTTAAATAAAATTCCTATACTTGATACATAATTTCTGGCTTAACATATTATAAACCTTTTCCCATATATTCAAACATTTGTAAATATCGTTTTAATTATTGCAAGATATTTTGTACAGAGAATGGGCCTCTGTTTACTATCACTTACCTAACTTTAGACTCTTAGCTTGTATTTTTCAATGTTTTAATAATGTGAAAAGCATTTTTTCATAGCATTTTTAAAGACTTTATTTGTAGTAGATTCCTAGGAGAATAATTACAGTGTTAAAAGTATTTATTTATTATCAAATTGTCCCTCCAAATTTTATTCATTATACTTCCACCAGCAGAATATTCACGCACTTATTTCATTTATTTATTCAACAGACATTTAATGAGAACTTTCTATATCCACGCACCGTGTGAAGTGCTGGGGCTAACTTAATGGACACACTGGCGCTCTCCGGCTTTCGCAGAGCAGAGTGCCTATTTTACTGCTCTGTTACCAATATTGCATATTTTCAAGGTTTTCTATTTCTGATTTGATGGGAGAATATTGTATTTTACTCTTTTAACTTGCATTTGATTTATTATTAGTGATGTTGAACATTTCTCCATATTCACTGGTCATTTATCTTATTTGCCCTTTGGCCATTTAAAGCCTTAAAAAAATATATAGAAACTATCATGAATTGTATTTTGTCCTTTCACAAGGATCTCACAAATCTTATTTATATGTTAGAGTAGTTAAAGACATTTGTTAATTTAATAAAATGTTTTAGTACGTTTGTACTAAACCAAGTACCATCTTAAATGCACTACATCTTGAAGCACTCCTTAGACTAAGTATGGACCATTCCCTCCTCGACTTTGGGGTAAGAAATGAATTGTAAATGGTAATAAACTTATGACAAGTTTGCTACATTGTTTGGTTTCTTCTTGGGCTAGTAATTGTGGATCCTGGGACAGTTTCAGTATTGGACTGGATATAACTCCTTCCCTCTTCTGGGAACTGATTGATTGTCTGAAAGATTCGTACTGGGAGGAGAGTGGTAATCAATATTGTAGGCTGAGGTCACTGACAGGGGCCAAAGACAATAATGTGTGAAATTTAGAAAGAATTGCTTTTTGGGTTTTGTGTGGATTTACTAAGACAGGGGAGTTGTTTGGGCAAATGATGCCTCTTTGGAGTTTCTTTGAAGTGACCATCTAATTAATTAAGGAAAGGGCAGTTAAATCCCTCTTGGTGAGAACATCAAAAGAGGACTGGAATATAGTTACATGTCAGGAGTCAAGGGCTATTGGTTGACCTTTCTTAAGAGTAGGGAGAGGAGTTTAGATGGTTGGGAAGTTTTTGTTATATAGTGACCTTTTTTTATCCTTTCGCTTTTTTTTTTTCTTTTTCTCCTTCGGTTTCTTTCCATTTGTCCTTCCCTATTATTCAAAAGCAAAGTTAAGGAATTAGAAAATAAAAGTAACATTTTATTAATGGCAAAGGCTCTTCAAGTCTCTTCCACATTACAAATGTTTTGTAATCTCATAATTTCACGATTCAATCTTTCTTTTCTTGAATGGCAAGGAACATGAGATAATCCCATTCTCTTATAAACAGATGTTTGAATTCATTTCCTTTTCTCTCTGCTGCCATTATCTCCTTTCTCTACTTGTGGGAGTTAAGCGATAGATGATTCATACTACAGATTATTTCAGCATATCTTTTAGCCTTCTGTATTTTTTACGCCCTTCTCCATCAAAACTTTTACCAAAGCAGAAACTATTTAAGTTGTGTGATTGAGTTTCATATCTCTTCTGTTTTCTTAAGTTGGTGAGAATGCCAGTACGAACTGCCAGAAAGTGAGCAGACAAAAGAGGAATCCAAGGGCTTAGTCAAAGGATGGCGAAACACACCACCAGTCTTTCCTCCTGTGTCAGGGAAGGCATTGCTAATCAGTCACTGCGACTCTTTCCCACCGAGCCTGAGCATGGCCTCAGAATTCTTGCCAGTGTTGTTGCATTCTAGTCATTCACTCCCAATAACATGGCTTCCAAGCTGAAACCTATTTTATTTATTTTTTTACATAAGATTACAAACATGCCTCTGAGATTTCAAGAGTTAACTATAATTGAGAAGTGGCCTATGTGGAATATCTGTAATAAACTAGCATTTCTCTTCTTTCTCTTAAAAGAAGGGCCACCATAATGCCATTTGTATAGAAGAAAACCTTATCTGATAACTTGCATTGCTATAGCCAACTTTGTCTGAGACTCATTAGTTATATAGTTTTAAGTAATGGTAAGAGTTATGGATAAAATACGTAAGAGAAAAAATATTGGCAGAGTGGCAGTGATAAGAAGTCTTCTGGGAGAATATTTGAGCAAAACCCTGAATGACATGAAGAAGTTAGCCATGTGACAATCTGGAGGACAGAATTTCAGCAGAGGAAACACAAAGTGTAAATGCCAGAGACAGGAGTGAGGTTTTTTATTCATAGAACAGAAAGAAGGTCAAGGTGACTGGAAGGCATGAAGTGGGTAAGGGAGAGGGTAGGAGATGGGGAGAAAGAGGTAGACGTGGGTCAGATCAAGTGAGGTTAAGGCCAGGAATTTGCCTTTTTTTGTATGTTTGTTTAACTGGGATGGGAACCCATTGCAGGATTTTCATCTGAGGAATACTATGACATTTTTAAAAGATTCCTTGGGTGCTGTTGGATAATATCATGGGAGAGATGGGAGTGGAAGAAAGGAGAAGAGCTGACAGATTGTTTCAGTTGCCCAGATGAGAGTAGATAGTGGCTTAGACTGGGTGGTAACAATATGCCCAGTAGTCAGATTTGGGATACTATTTGGTGATAGAGCAAACAGGTCTTGTTCTTAAAATGTGTGTGGAATGTGAGAGAAAGAGAGGACTTGAGGGTAAATTTAATCTTAGAAATTGAGTGTATATTGATGCCATTTACTGACGTGGGAAAGACTGAGAAGGGGCAACATTGGGAGGAAAATCAAGAGTTAGGATGCATTTGAACTCTACAGTGAGTAGTGAAGTGCCTGTATGAGACAGGAGAAGGAGGTCTGGCTGGATATACTAATGTGGAAGTCACTAGACATGTGATGGTATTTAAAACTTGAAAACTTAATGAGGTAACCAAAGGAATGAGTGAAGATAGAGAAAAGAGGTGTTGAAATGTTCGGAACAGTGGTTCTCAACTAGGTTACAGTTGGCAATGTCTGGAGACAGTTTTAGTTGTCACAATTGGCTGGGTAGGGGTGTGGCATGGTATTGCTGGTAACTAGTGGACAGAGTCCAGAGATGCTGCTACAATGCACAGAACATGCTCCCACAACAAATAATTATCTGGCCCCAAATGTCAACAGTACTGAGTTTAAGAACCCTGATTTAGAAGTAGGGAGGACAAGGAAGCCAGCAAGGTGACTGAGGTTTGAGTAATGAACTAGGAGGAAAACTTGGAGAGTGTTAAGGATATGGTTTCTAGAAGGGAATGTCAAGGAAAATAATGTGCCCAACTCTGCCTGATGCTACTAAAAGGTTTCATGAAATGAGGACTGAGGACTGACCTCTGGATTTAGTTAAGAGAGGATGCAGCCATAGGGTTCAAGAGCCCTTTGAAGGCTCATAGATTCAAATGATGAGATTTGTACATTTTTCTAAAATCAAGTACATGTTAAAGAAAGCTGCCCCCACTTTTTTTTTAGGCTACAGAGGCAACGCCAAATGAAATTTTTGATATTCTCATTGCTTAGCCTTTGTTTGTGAAGCACTGATTTAAACCAACTGTCTCTGGTTAGCGTAATCAAAACAGGAATTTATTTATTGAATACTATGGTATTTTTATGAAGTTAAGGAAGAATTGAAAAACTGAGCCTTGGGCCAGTTGTCAGTCATGATGCTCTGATCATGATCTTTTCTATTATTTACATGACTCAGATCCTATGACTCTCAGTTTCTTGCTCCCATTTTTTTGTTTACAAAAACAAACAAACAAACGAACAAACAAAAGAAACAAACAGCATCAGTTTGGGTCAGATAGCTGTTTTTTGATCACTCAGCTCTGAAAAGATAACAATAGAGGCCTGGCTGCTCAGAGTCTCCCCTTAAGGTTCTGGGAGCAGTTCCCAGAAAAGGGAGAACAGTAAAGGGACAAGCCACCATTCCAAGAGATGCCTTCATGATTTCACTCCTTTATCCTAAACATCTATACATCAAAATAAGTCTTCATTAGCTCTACTCTAGTTCTACCATGCATAACCACAAACACTCTTCCTTAGCAGGAGATAACACAAACTCATATAACTACTGGATCCAGAATTGATGTCATGGGGGACACTGTTCTTTGAGTTCACAGTCACTGGGTAGTAGTGTTCATTTCTCCTCTGTCCCATTATGATCCATTTTGTAATTTATGAGTCAAATTAACATTTTACTGTAAGTAATATACCCTCTATATAGTAGTGAGACAAAGAAGGGGGAAGAAAACAAAAAGAAAAAGTAAATAATATTTGTTGAAAGAAAACAAGAAGTAATTCATCAATCTCTAGATATCCCAACAGAATGTAAAAAAACACATAGTCAAAATTCCCTGTTTATCCACCTGATCGCAAAGCCATGAACTGCATTGGGTTTTTGCCCATTCATAACCCATGTCAAGTTGTTCTTGCCTTTAGCCAGCATTTTAGCTGGTCTGAAATTTTGGGTGGAGTCGGGGGCGTGGAGCAGGGGAACCTTTATTTCAGAGCAGTCTGAAACCTTCAGCCTAGATAACATTATGAGGCTCTTCTGCTAACCCGTCTTTCAGATTCTTCTCATACTCCACTGAGACCCCAGTAATCCTATTTTCTTTTACTAGAATAAATCATGCTAGCTATTAATCATAACCACTACCCCTTTTTTGCTTATTTATTTCCTGGCAGGAAGAGTTCGAAATGGTCCAGAGAAAGTCTCTGTTTCTAAAACTGATGAGACTCTTGCCCCCGCCCCACCCCCCACTCCTGCCCAGTGGGAGCGTATCTCCATTTGCTAATGAAACATTCAAAGCACCCAGAGGATTGGGCCTAGAATCATTAGAACCAGAATAAAAATATTTAATATTAACCTCTCAGTTTCTGTTTCCCTGTATCCAGGCAGTGAGAGCATTAGGTACATTGGTCATCAGAGCATGTACTTCATTGGTCAGCAGAGCATGTACTTCATTGTTTCAAGACAGCACCCCAGCTTACAAAATGCTGCCTCCCAGGGCACTTCCACCATCTCTCTGAGAACCTTGGAGGGGATCAGTCTCTCTATTTGCTACAGAAGCCTTCACAATGAAATTTCAACATTCTTTTGATCTTTCTTTTTATGGTGCAAATATCAAGGTTCAAATTAGCATTGTTTTAAAAATAGAAAAAAATTTAAAATTTTCTGCAAAGAAAACAGCATCAGATCTCTTCAGCAATGTAATACCTTTACTAATTTACATCACACTATCCAATTTTTTCTTTACTATTTTATCTTTTTAGTTAATTCTCTCTCTCCTTGATTTCGTGACAAATTACAGAACTATTTTAGAATTAACTTAACTAGAAGACATTGCTGTAGGAATAGCTACATATTAGCAGTTTCCCTAGTAATTGTGTTTTCATTTTCTTTAGTTCTCAGTGGCTGGAGCCATCTTTGGTACAGCTCATGTTTTAATTGTGCTGAATCCTCCGATATGTCATTTCCCCTAACCTCAACCCCTAACTGGTTGTGGCTTTCCTTAGGAATTTTCTACATCCCTATCATTTTTTGGTGCTTCCATTTATTAGCCACAAGTCATTGCAGTGCCTTATACTATTATTTTAAATGATAAATTGTGAAAATTTGGCAAGAAAGTCTACTTCTATCTATGCGAATAAAATATAAAAACCTTATTCCTGAAATACTTGTCAGCACAATACAATCCAGTCTAATTTTCTCTGTTCTTCTGAACCCATTATTGGCCATCTTGTGCTTATTTATAATTTCTCAGCAATGCTAGACTCAAAGGTTCCTATTCTGTTATTTGGTGGAAGCATTCCAGAGAATGTTTATCTTGAACTTGAGCATATTGATAAGTTTTCTTGGCTGAAAAATATATGGCAAACTCAATTCTATTCTTAATATAGATTTAGCTCACTTTATGGATCAGTTGCTTTCCTGAAAAATTTGCCTATGAAGCGAATTTTAGTAAATTGATTTTTCTACTGATACGTATTTGAAATTAAAGCTGTATTCTGGTAGGACAATAGCCCCAAGACATAGTAAAATGACATTTGAGATTATAGCAGTCCCCTTGGGGGGATGAAAAAATAAGACAATTTTCAGGTAGTAATAAAATGCTAAAAATGCTAAATAGAAGATGATTGTGGTCAATTTTATGTTGGACCAAATAGATTCAAAGTATAAAGGAAAAGAAACCATGATGACTTAGCTGAACAGAACATTCTGAAAAGACATTGACTCTTCAATATTCTACATGAAAATGTGAAACCTGTTTTGGTGGCTTAGGTTTTTTGGGGGACAGGGGGACGGTGGGGTACATATTTAAAGTGTTAAAGAACAAAATTCCACTGAGTTAACTTGAACATCTAATTGGCTTTATTAAGCAATTCATGAATCGGGTAGATGACATCCCACCTAGCAACTATAAAGGTGTCTGTGGGGTTGTACAAAAATTGAAGGTTTTTTTATAGAAAGAAAGATGGTGGGACAAGAAAGTTAGAAGAGTGGATTATTTCAGGCAAGTCACTTTACCCTAGGGAAAGCCAGGGGAGCCTTCCTAGGCAGGTTATCTCACTAGTACTGACTGAGAAATTCCAGACTGAATGTTAAAATTCCATCCTGGAGAGGTCGAAGCTGCAGTTAGGTTAGGTATTAAGTCTTAGTGGAGCCTAGCGAAGTGACTCCATTTTGGGTGTGTTGTTTCTTTTGTCGACATAAGAAACATCCAAAACTGTAGAGAATTTTTATTTTTTGTTTTATAATTTTTATAAGAGTATATATGAGCCAAACTGGCTACATATGCCAAGGAGCAAGATCTATCTCAAATGTTCTTGTAGAGAATTTTTATAAGAGTTTATTTGAGCCAAACTGATGACATATATTGGGAAGCAGGATCTCAAATTCTCTGGAGAATAACAGTTTTGCAGTTTCTTTTATGAATTTGAAATTAAGGAGGGGACACAAGGAAGATTACGTGGAGGTGGGAGAAAGCAAGGCCAGGGTCGGTTTATAGGGTAGTTAAGATTATGTGCTTTCTTGAGGGGTCTGAAAGGGTGGCCATGTGTTAAAGGAGAGGTCTGAAAAAAGGCATTTCAAAGGTGCATTAACCTAGATGTACAAAAGCAATGGTCAGGGCTACTTGAGACAAAGATAAGCCTTTACTAAAGGAGTCATATGCTTGGGATGGGACTGCCCACCGCGACCTGCCCAGTTAGGAATTTGTGATCAGATCACCCTGTGAGGTTCCTTTACAGAACCCCCCCTTTTGGTGTCCACACCTTTTAACAGAATTGAGAATGATAAACAACAGTAATATTTCAAAATGAATAAAATAGAATATGAGAACATATTTAACTGTTCATTTGAACTTGAAAGTAAACCCTTTGGAGAAACGAAGTTCTGTCCTTTCTTTCCTTTTGCCTTCCACAGTGTCTAATTCAGCACTGAAAAAGAAGTGAGAATTCTTACAGCAAGGGTTTATGTAATGTCTATGACATTTAGTTTCCCACTTTTTTCTGTCATAAACTATACTTTAATGGACAACTTATAATCTTTTACAAAGATCTGGAATAGCAAAATGATTATTCTTCTAGGACAGAGTCATACAAGTCTGTTTCTGTTGTTTAAAGGATAAGAATATGTTAGCATTTTAGAATAAGAGCCAGCAAACTTTTTCTGTAAAGAGCCAAATAGTAAATATTTTTTAATTTAAAGGCCACAAGGTCTCTGTTGCTACTGCCGATTCTCTTCCTCCTCCTTCCCCTCTTTTGAATATGGAAAAATGAAAGAACCATTCTTAGCTCACAGTCTGAACATAACAGACTGACTGACCTGTTTGGCTAACCCGTGTTTGGGATGCATACTATCAAATAGCTTTTCAAGGATGTATACCAATGTATTTTTTACTGGGACTCTGAAAGTATTTGTTTCACAATAGCTTCCTTGTATCATTTTAATATTGTTATGAGGACATTCATTCTATACCACTTTTCAAAATATGCAGCTTTCACATTTACTACTGTATCTTTGATTACAGAAGTTTAATACTCTAGGTCAAAGTGTTTTACTAAAGACATTTTGTGAGGCAAAAAGTCAAATAAATGTCTCTCTCTAATGTATGAGAACCTAAAATGGTCTCAGCGCTCTCATTGCACCATTACTGTTCTCTAGAGGAAGCTTTCCTCCTCTGGGCACTAAGACCTCCAAACCGGCCAAGCCCAAGTTTGCAAAGATAGGAAGCAAAAACTATGCAAGTGATTTTTTAGGGGTACTAGTGAGAAGGGCCACTCTCACCTCCACATTGGGTTCCCAGAGCTGCATGTTCTGGGAGACGTGGCACAATATTTTCTCCCCACTATTACTTAAAAGCATATACTATATCCTTAGGGTAATTGCAGAGATTTGTGCCGCCATCAAAGATTTAAAAGATGCAGGGATGGTGACTCATACCATACTCCCATTTAAATTTTCTTTTGGCTAGTGAGAAAACAGATGGCTTTTAGAGAATGACTGAATTATTGTAAACTTAATTATGTGGGGACACAAATTGCAAGTGCCGTTTCAGATATGGTATTCTTACTAGTATATCAGCATAGCGCTGGGAGCTATATGCTCTTATTGATTCAGAAAATGCTTTATTTTCATACCAGTTAATTCATCTTCATCCAGAAGGGACAGCAGTATACTTGTCACTGCCTTACTTTAGGGCTATGACAATTTTCTTTTTCTCTGTCATAATATAAGATGAAGGGAGTTCCATCATTTTGATATCCTACGAAAGATTACACTGGCCCATTACATTGCTGCTGTTAATCTCACTGGGTGTGGTGAACATCAGGTAGCAAGCACTCTAGATGCCATAGTAATAGACAAGTTTGCTAGAGGGTAGGAAGTAAACCCTATTCCTGATACCAATTATTCCATCAGTCAGAATCCTGGCAGAAAATAGACGGTACGTTCAAAAGAGTTTATACTGAAAATAACTTAATGAAGAGATCATGTCCAGACTGATTAAGACAAGCAGTGTGGGCTTGTGAGGTTCCCAGAAACTAGTAACAGCAAAAAGCCATTATCAATCCTAGGCCTGAAGGGGAAAAGGGCGGAGATAGTATTACAGGAAGCTGGCAAGGACTGGAGGCATGGAAGAAGGCCATATGGCAAGAGCTATGGCTGCTGAAGAAAGTAATTACCTCCATAATCTTGATCTAGCAGGTATGGAGTGACACAGCCTCTTTTCTCTTTTGTCCTCCGCTTTCCTGCTCTTTAATTTTGTTAGACATTCTCCTCAGCTGTGTGTGGAAATTTCCAAATATAACTGTGAATTTATATATTTCTCAGTTCAGTTCTGATAGTTTTGCTTCATATATTTTGAAATTCCGTTACTAGGTACAAACAAATTTAGGACTGTTATATTTTCTTTTTGATGAGTCGACTCCTTTATGGAATTTCTCTTTTTAAATGTGTTAACATATCTCATTTTGAAGTTTATTTTGTCTGATATTAATATAGACACTCTAGCTTTCTGTGATTAGTGTTTTTATGATACAACTTTTTCCATCCTTCTGTTGTTAATCTATTTATATTTAAATGATTACCTGTAAATAACATATAGTTGAGTCTTGATTTTTGTTTTAATCCATTCTGATAAACACTTACTTAAAATTGGAGTTTTTAAGTGATTTACACTTAATGTAACTATCACTATTGAGTTTTTAATCTACCTTCCATTTGTTCTTCGTTTCCTTTTACATAATTTTCTATCTACTTTTAGATTGAGTACTTTCTAGGATTCCATGTTATGTCCCCTGCTTGAGTTGCCATTTTTAAAAACTGGTTACTCTCGAGTTTATAATATGCAACTTTAATTTACCTCAGTCTATTTTCAAATAATATTATACCACTTCTCATAAATGTATGAATCTTATAACAGAATATTTCCATTTCTCCTTTTTGGATGTTGTACTATTGTTGTCAACATTTTATATCAACATATGTGTCAACCCCACAAATTGCTTCAGTTAATTATATTTTTAAATAACTTCAGTAATAAAAAAATATCTTATGTACTTGTTCACATGTTTATTTTTGTCATTTTCCAACCTTCTGGTATTTTTTCCCCTTTTGCCTGAAAAAAAAAAAAATGAGCACTTCCTGTAGTGTAAGTCAGCTGGAAATGAATTGTCTTTCTTTTTCTTTCATTTTGGAAGATATTTTTGCTGGATGTAACATTCTAGTTTAATTTTTTAAATCTCTTCTGTTTCGGTACTTTTTATATTTCTGTACTTTAAAGTCATCATTCAGTTGTATTCTGGCTTGCATGTTCTGGTAAGAAGAATGTAGTAATTCTTTTCTTTGGTTTTCTATAATAATATTACATTTTCTTGGACTACTTTTACAATATTCTTTTTATCACTGGTTTTCAGCAATTTTATTTATTATGACTTTTTCGTGTGTTTATCCCCTCAAGGTTCATTGAGCTTCTTTGATCTGTGGGTTTATAATTTTTATCAAATTTCGGAAATTCTAGCCAATATTTCTTTAATATTTTTCTGTCTCTCTAGACCTTAGCTTTTAATTTTACGTATGTTAGACTGCTTGATAATGCTCCAGAGGTCCCTGGGGCCCTATTAATTATTTTCAGACTAGAAATTACCTCTTAACCTGGCAATTATTAAACTCACTTCATTAGTTTTACTTCTCTCAAGGATTATAATACTGTAGTGCTTGCTATTGAATATCTAAAAATAGTTGTTTCCTATATTTTTGTTTAGTTTCTAGTTGTTCATGGCAGGAGGTTAATTCCAGGCTCTGGGTTTAGAACCTAGTTCTACTACTTACTATTTGACCCTGGGCAAAGTTAACTTTTCCATTTCATTAGTTTTCTCATCTTTAAAATGGGATTACTTTATAACTACCTTGCAGGATTATTATGAAGATTCTCAATTATGTGTAATGTATATAAAATGTGTGACATATGTAGGACATACATAGGACATCACTTGCCCTTAAAAAAATGGATTTGTGGGAAGAGAGAGTGATAAATCAATCTCCAGCGAAGGTTGTTGGGATAAAATGCAGGGTTCCTCCTTAGTACTAATATGTAGTGGAAGAAGGAAGATAGAAAAACGCCAGTGCTTAAGATACTTTGGCACAAGTGGGCCATTTAAGAATCTGGCTGTTTCAGGGAGGCCACTACTTAGCTGCTCTGCTGAAGAACTCATCATTTCAGTTCCAAATTATTGGGCAGACAAAATAATTTACAAACCTCTCTGGTTAGGAGGATAACGGCTATTGATACACAACTAGACCAGCTCCTTTGGCTCTGTGAAGTCAATTGTTGGTCAGATATCTGGGATGAGGAACCGAATTCTATTATGTATAAGTATCTCTAGAATTTAATGTCAGAAAAACCTTTGTCAGTCCTGAAGGATCTGTATTTTTCTTCCTTTCGATAATAGGAGTGAAATAACCGAATGTTCTTACGTTGCTTGCAAGGATCCTCAAAGTCATATTTTGTTCTTCATCTCTTAATTATTTACCCTTAACATTGGCATATATGCCATCATTTTTTTCTTTGTATAATCTTGCTATTTATATTCAATTTTATGACTCTCTTAAGGTAATTTCTTTTTGGAAAGGAAATTTTGAAAAGTCATGTATTATATATATTTTTAATCCAAGGCTTAGTCTTCTGTAGTTATGTATTATTTTTTACTATATCTTTTTAGCTATTAAGATAATTAGTAATTACATGATATCTCTTCAAGAGTTGGTTTCCCCGTTGGTATAACTGTCTTCATAGTAACTGAAATAATGTGACATAAAAAGGAAGAATGTTATTCAAGTTTATAACGAATACTATAAGAAATGTTTTTCTATTGTTCTCCATGTCAATAATATTTTTTGTTAATAAGTTTATCCCTATGCCCAAAATACCAAATATTTTTGATCACTTAGGAATTCGAAGTACTAACATCTAATTTCTTCAGCATTTATTACCTGAGAATGGACAGAGACTTTTAATGTCTCAGTGACTCCTACTACCTTTTAAATTTGATCCTTTCATGGTCCTTTCTGCACCAAACCTAAGTAGATGCATCTGTCCTTACTGTCTATCCAGTCTAAAGCAAGGTGACTCAGCGTCATTTGTTCAATTTAAAATGCATGCCCCTGCTTCTCTGGTGTTAGAATATTCAGTGTAACTCCAGCCATAAATGAGTCCTAACTTGAGGAATATTTGCCTCTCATCTAAGATCTGTATTCTTCACGGAAAAGGATCACAGAAAGAGGTTAATGTTATATTCATAACAATATATATTTATGTACCCCATTGAAATTCGATTTCATTTAAAGCTATACCTATAAATAATTTTATTCATGGCTCAAGGCTCATGTGTTTGACTGTCAGGGTGTCTGTGAAGGGCCCTGAGGAACTGCTCTTTTTAGAGCTATTGCATTTGATGACGTGAATTCTATTTTTAGGACATGAACAGATTTGGGATCTGCTGCACTAGAGTGTTACTGTGAATTCTAATGTGCTTAATTATTTTTCTCTTTATCTTCTTTGACAAAAAAATAGTGCTTAACATGAGCATATGATGTTTAATATACCCTTATTATATACAGGTTTCTTTACTTAAAACAGGCCTTATTTGCATCCCTCATCAATATATCACCCCCAGTCCAGGAAGAGTTTCCTAGAAGAAAACAATTTTGAGCACACTTTAATATCTGGTATATTGTTATTATTTTCATTTTATTAATGAAGAAATAAGGATTCAGGAAGGTTTAATAATTCCATCAAGGTCAAACAATTAGTAAAGGTCACAGTCAGGAACTGACCCCACATATTATACCATTTACATCTACTTCTTTCTCAGACCTCAATATGCCCATCTGTGGATTGGCAATAACATTCCTCTCTAAATAGTATGAAGGATTTTCCTAGAACCTGGATTTTAATTCTGCCTTTGCCACTAGCTGGGTATGTTGGAAATATCACAATCTTCCTGGGTTTCAGTACCCTCAACTATAAAACGAGTAGGTAGGCGGAGAGAGAGACAAGATTCCTTCCAACTCTATTTCTATTTTATTTTATTTGAATTTAAATATCAACAACATTGCATTTGTTGATGGATATGGATATTTTCCTCATAGATTTTGAAATTGACATAGCCTACTCCCCAGTCCTTCCTACTTCCTGATCCACTGACATCCTTCCCCTGCCTCTCTATACCTTCTACCTGTCTGTTCTGGCTTAGCATGGTGAGTTAGAGGCCGGGATGGGTAGATAAGATGCTTTTCAGAATTATATCTGTCTAGCTGGTTTAGTGACATTGTATTATTTAACGTCTCTAGAAATTAAAATGAGGGCAGTAGAACTAGTGAGTGTTGATCCCTAATTGACAGAAACCAGCCACGAGGCCATATTTTGCCAAAACTTTGTCTTCCTAGATAAAGACATGAATAATTACACACACAGGCACAGACCCCCCTTCAAGTACTTAACAATGTCACTTCCATTAGCTGTACATCTAGATTGCTGTCTATTTTGCCCATAAGTACATGTTTGAATAACATAACAGAAGACAACCTGTCTACCTTTACATATTGGTTCTGATTTTCGTGGTTGGGAAAACTTCACCTCTAGGATTTATTTTAAATCAAGTATGATGGATGGCTTTGGGAACTATAGCATAAGAACAAAAACTCATGAGAATTTCAGGCTGGGTTTTTTTTCCCCCCTCTTCTCTTTTTAGAGGCATAACCACTTCATCATTGCTGTCAAGTGAGGGCTTGGTATGATGGAAAAATTAGAGGAGAAAGGCTAAATGGCACTGTAATTTTGTTTCTAAAAAGGACTTTTGTCCAGGTTTGATTATATAGTATGTTTGCAAGCTTCTCTTTGAAAGTGGATTTTATGTCTATCTGTACACACATACACACACATACATATTCATACATATATTCATATTTATTCATACATATATTCTTTAGATAATTAAAGGCAATGTCTGGTAAATAAGGTTAATTTTTTAAAAAATGAAATGTAGTTTATGTGTGGATCTTGGTATGAATGAGGAAATGGGTATGCCATGACTTTTCACTTTATTTTTTCAAAACCTGATATATTAAATAATTGTTTTTAGTACAAATTTCAAAATAAGTTTATTGTAGTCTTTAAGCCTGCTCCGCTGAAATGGTTTAAAGTTTTTATTAGGTATGGTGCTTCTGGCGGGGACAGATGGTAGAGAGTATATTAAGCAGCTATTTTAACAAATAAACCCCAAATCTCAATGATTCACATAAAATATTTATTGTTTTCATTCATTGGCTTAGGAGTTGACTAAGGTTCCCTTGATCTGATCTGGGTTCAGCTGACGTTGGCTCCAAGAAGCAAGACTGTGTTTGGGTCTGCTCTGTGTGTCTAATTCTGGGCTCCCTGGGGTGTGCTTGTCAAATAGTGATGGCAGAAACACAAAGCAGGGTGTAAAAACATGCGATGCCTCTTAAAGCTTTGGCTCAGAATTGGCACACTGTCACATTACCCACATTCAATTGGCCAAAACGAGTCACAAGGCCACGTCCAAAATCCATGGGCCAATAGGAGGAGCTACAAAGGAAACTGGAAAAGGCTTTGGTTATATAATAATAATACAGGGAGGGAGTAAAAATGTAGAAACAATAATTCAATGTACCACCGGTAGAAAGACTTATTCAATTTTGGAAAATCGAGCTATGAGTACCGCCTCCATTTTTAAATGGCATATTACTTTTCCTTTCTTTCTGCTTCCAATGTATTGATAATTGACAGCAAAACCTCAGTCTGATGTTGTAGGTTAGCATCAGGAAGTACAGCTCATCATTTGAATGGTTGGGACAAGCGCAGACTTTACAAGTGGTCCCAAGGTAAGTCACCCTTCCTGTACTGTGACTGTGCTATATGTTGTATTAACAGTGCTCAGCTTTAGAATTAACCTATGTGTGTGTGGTCCATCAAGCTGTTAAAATGTCTTTGAGAAGCAAAATAACCAATAAATATTGAGTAAAACTCAAATTTATAATACGCACATGAAAGGGAAAGGTGTGTGATTAAGTCGATAAGACTTTTAAGCTTTTTACAAAATGTCCAATGAAAATCAAATACCTCAAAATCTGTTTGCATCACAAAATTAAATGACATTTGACTGTTTGACAGAAGATACTTATTTAATTTTAGGTAATATTTTTCATCTCTTTATTAAATTTATTATTTAATAAATATAGACATGTGCTTTATTTTTGACTGTTCAAAAAACTTATGTTGGTATCATTAAAATTCTCCATTCTAAGACTTACTTTATAAGTTTGTTATGTCTTTTCTAATGGTGAATTTGTCCTGTGTCCTCATGTACTTTATCAGACATTTGAGAATAACATTTTAATGTCACTTATTTCTGCCCTTGGTCCTTCGCTATATCAAACTGATCCTCACCAAAATTACTACGTGTCATGGTTTTACCTTGCATGTTTCTTTCATAGGGATTTTGTCTGGTTCAACATTAATATTAGATATTGACTCTAAAATTAAGAGTGTTCTCATATTTCCAAAGTGAAGTTACTTTTTATTGTTTCTACCTAAACTTTAATGTTGTCTTTGCTCTGCGTAAGGGATGAGTTGGATTGCACGCCGCACCTCATTAACGCAGTGTCGGATAGCCACTGTGTGAGTGGGTTTGCACGTGCGTTAGTATTTTCTCTAAGGACATAAGATCCTAGTTATTCTGGGAATTTATCCCTCTTAATAATGAACTTTTATGTGCCAGACAATGTGCCTTTGATGATATAGATGTCTTACCTTAGGTGTTGTATGTTACGTTCTCTGTGATGTGTATATTACGCTTTATGTTGTTTTATTAATCAGTGTAAACCTTACCCAAAGCCAGCAGCTATTCCAAAATAAAAATGTAAAGTGAAGGGACTTAAAGCAAGGGATATGACTAGTAATGAATACATTTCTGAAGATAAGGTAGCACCGTGAGCGTATACCATAAATTTTAAAAGGTCCATTTTCTCTTCTCTCCCTCTTTTTTTTTTTTTGCCAAATATGAACAGAAATATTCTAGGAGGGAAATGAATCATATAAATGGAAGTTAAAATGGGTCTGAGCTTTAATCTCTTCACCTATTAAAGCATGGCTAGCACTGCCTTCTTCTTGGAGTCTTCATGAGGATAAAATGGAAATGCTTAACAGAGAGCCTCCTCTCCAAGTGGGATTGGGGGCACTCGGCAGCACGAGGCCCCAAACCAAAGCCCAGAATATGGTCTCTCTGGAGAGAGCAGGTAGTAAGGGCATATGGAAAGGATGAGGCCAGGTGACTGAAAAGGCTCTCATTCTAAGACATTTGGTTCAGGTGAAGAAACAGCCTGGTTATAACCTTCTGGATACCCTGTGTGTGCAGAGTAGGTGTCTGAGGCTCTGGCAGCAGAAAACTATTTTATGGACAGCCTACCAGAGAGCAACTATAGAGATGCTGTGACCTGCAACACCTTTCACTTTGAAGTGTAATTGGAAACCAACCAACTGAACAAGCAAACAAAAGCAAAACCTTAGCTGTTTTCAAATTTCATTCCTTCTAAAATGCAACTCTAATATAAAGGAGAAGCACGCTATCCCATGATCTGTTTGTTAGCTGACTTATTCTCAGCTCAAGTTACTTGTAAGTCGGGTTTTCAGCATGGCAGAAGTCATTGGATGACTTTGGGTCACTGCCAAAGAGACACTATTACAAGGATTATGTGTAATAAACACCCTATCATATATCCAACAGTGATCTCTATTGTAAAAGGACATTGAGTCTAAACCCTTAACTGCTGCCTACTTGTGGAATATTTTGCCAAGGTTGCTTACCAGAAATTAAAAGAGGACTAGGAACTTGAGAGCTATATGGGACTTTAGAAGTGATCTAACCTAGTGTTTTCCAAACTTTATTCCATTGGAACACATATTTAGCAGGTGTCCCTTTAAATGGATTCTGTGGTCAAATAAGTTTGGAAAAAACTATTATACAGAGCTAAGTTTCTCTACTAAAGGATGTCTTAAAGTCTTAATACGCTAACATGAATAATAGCTTCCGGGGATAGAGGATGTCACTTTTGTCACAGTTGTTTGACCATGAAGTCTTTTTGCTGTTGAACACATATTGCCATCACAAGAAGCCAGGCAGTGGCCATATAGTCTAGTCATTAAGATCATGGTCTCTAGTGTTTAACTGCCTGGGTTCAAGTCCTGGCTTTACCATTTATTGACTTTATGATCTTGAGCAAATTTGCTTAACTTCTCTGTGCTTCAATTTCTCCATCTAAAATGAGAATACTAATGGTACTACCTATAGGGTGCTTTTAAAAATCAAAGTACAGGGCTAAGAACAGTGCCTGGCACATACTTACTTGACTATTATCATTCTAACATAGTTTAGATAAAAACTAGCCTCATACCTTCATTCTGGAGATGAGAAAAGTGAGTCCCAATAATTTACTCATGCAGTATCACTCATTCAGCACACTGACCAAGTGCCAACATGCAGCATGCATGATGATTCTGTCTCCGCAAATGAAGACAATTGCTGCCCCAGAAGACACACACACACACACATGCTAGTGACTTGGCTCAGGTGACACCTTTTAGTAGTAAATTCAGCAACCCAGGCCTCCAGACTTCTGTCCTCCAGTTCATTCCCCGATTCTGTCCAGAATGAGAATGATCTATATAGCCTGGATTGCTAAGCAAGAACAGGGAGCATAGAGTTCAGCTAATAGATCTATCTTTTTAAATTGAGTATGGGGGCATATGTTTTAATTCTTTGTGAGTGTGATCCAGATACAGTAATCAAGAGAAGTACTTTTGAAGGAAAGCAAACTCTTAAAAATATAACTTAGAAAGGGAAGTAGGAGGTAGTATGAAGTGGCCCACCTAGGAGTCCCCAAATATGGCTGGCTTTATGTTTTTCTAGCTACTGTGTTTCTGACAGTCTTCTCTGTGTTTGTCTAGGCATCTCCAGCGAGGGCTTTCCCCGGGACTGCTTCAATGAGCAGTCAACAACTAAAGACCTTTCCAACAGGGATGGAGGTGCGTGGGTCCTGGGCCATAGATCAGGACCAACCTGTCCCTTTTTGCTCCATGAGGAGAGAGAAAAGCCAAATAGAAGTGAATTGTACTTGGATCTCCATGTAAGTAGAATCTTTGTGCTGTGATTCTTTGCAGTCAACAGGCTCATTTAATATGCATTTAATGTAAACTGTTTGTAAAGCTTCTGAAGCTGTATGTTAGCACGGGGGAGGGGGCGGGGGAGTGGAGGTGGAGGGAGGGTGTCATTGTCTAAAAGTCAGTCAGTTGCAAAAAACAGATTTCGGTGATCTGAAATTTGTGTACTGAAACTAGCGACTGTGTTTACAATTTATCTGAGTATTTTCAGAGTCCTCTTTCACATCAGCTTTGCTGCCTAAACCTCACTGTGGGAATGCCCATTTGTTGCTAGTCACCTCTTAATATTTTTTTAAAAAATGTGAGGACATATGTTAGCTGACAGGCTCTGGAATCTCTAGTGAAACCCAAAGAGCCTGTCTTCCTTGCATATTCCTAAATCTTTCTGTCTCTCTAGCTGTTCAAATAACAGGTGAACAGGTTGGCAGGAAATCTGCTGAATTTCACAAGATGATCCATTTAAAAACAGCTTTCTCCTTTCTCATTCATTCACATAGTCATTGACACAAACATTGACTACCCTGTACTTAGCAGCAGGTTGGGTTTTAGCTACTTTCACTTTGTAGATGGCCTGATAAGATTGACCCAACTGTCACTATTCTAAGCACCCCTCTTCACCACCTAATTTCCTCTCAGAGATGAGGGCGCGCATTAGGAATTCAAGAAGCACTTTTTTTCCCCCTCATTAATGCTCATGCCTATTGACAATCTTATGTTCTTGATTTCTTTTAATACTTTTCCAACTCATTACTTTCAAGACTGTAAGTGTGTGTTTGATGAGCATGACTAGGTCTCTGACGTTACTTTAAAATGGGTGGCGATTTTCTCAAGCAACCAGGAGCAGAAGAACCTTGTACTTTCCATAACCGTAAAACCATACTTCCTTTAGAAAAGCATTCAACATCCCAGTTGCTGTAAAACAAGGTTCTGAATGAAGCAGAAAGATGAAAAATCAACCACACTTCATGAAACGACATGGAAATTTGCGAAGTTTTAGTTTTTGTCCCTCTGCGTAAAAATAAGTTGTGCATCTTGAGATATGCTCAAAGTAAGAAGTGGAACAGTGACATCTATTGGTCAGATTACTTTAATTTGAACTTGCTGCAAGAACAGGCCTGGAGCATGAAAGTGCAAAAACGAATGATGGATTTCTTTTACTTTTGTGTTTTTTAAAAACTGTGCTGATGCGTTTTTTTATGACATTTGCTAAGCGATATATTTCTGGCTTTTCTTCTCCCATGTGAATGAAATTATTTCTTAATTTTACTTAGTTCATTTCAGTTATAAAAATCATACACAATTCCTTTACAAAATTTGAAGCATGTATTTAAATTGAAAGAAAAGAAATAATCTATAATCTCAGAAGCCAAAAACACTGTTAAAATTGGAAAATTTTACAATTTTTACAATTTGATGAAATTTGACAGTTTCTTTGTTTTTCACTATGATTTCACTATGTTCAGTGAATGTTTTTCACTATGATTTCACTATGTTCAGTGAATGATTTTTTTAACATATAAGTATAGATTTTATATCCTTTTTATTGTTCACCAATTACCCTTACATTGCTTATTCATGTTGTTACAAATTCTTTCTAAATGCATTATAAGCGAATACATAATATCCCCCATTGCATCGTATCTTAAAATTTATTATATCATTCTCTATTATTGGATGTTGAAGTTGTTTCTAATTTTGGAATAGTATATTACAATTTGGAAATAAATAGCACTACTACATTTATAATTTTCCTATACCCTGTCCCCCTAATATTTTTAGCTTTTTGATATATTTCACTGCATAAAAAAGTTCTATTTCCTGAACTAAACTGTAATGGCATATATATGCAAAACATAAATATTTATGTCTTATGTACATTATAAATGTAAATTATATATTTTTGTATAGTTTTTATGTAAATATATAATAAAATATATAAATATTTATATACTTCTTATTTTCCATAATTATAATTTTTAAAAATTAGGATAGTTTCTTTAGATTATTTTCTATATTAGCAGCTTTTACATTTTGGGACTTGAGGCTCCTCACCTCCAAGCCCTTTCTCTGTCATTAGACAGTACCGTTTGACTCTTGTTGTTTTAATATTGTTTTAAATATTGATATTCTAAGTAAGAGTTTCCATATGAAAGGGTTCTACTGTTTTAGTAAAAGATCACATCCTGTTAATGATCACCACACCAGCTCTAAAGGACATCTTTTCCCCAGGGGGACTTTGAACATTAAGGTCAGGAAGGCATGTGTTATTGTGTGACATTTTGATCAGCCTTAAATGTTGGACAGGACTGCTCTGTTTTAGGTTTTGAACCTGATTTGCAGAAAGTTACTTTGCTCAGCCTTTTTCTATGAATATGCTGCCACTCATTTTATGCAAATTAGTTTTACTTAATTTTTTTTTTAACTTAATGTAGCTAGTGACTACTGTTTGGATGCTGCTATAGATGTTAATACTAAGGTTTAAAGAAATTAGCTAAATTCTAAATTTAAACAACCAATGAGTGACAAAGCCAGGATTTGGACTGGATCAATTTGTTTCTAAGTGTTCAATCTTTTCATTATAATAAGTCAAAGAATGATGGTAGTTTGTAACAGTTCTCTTTCACGTTGAAACACTAGAATGAGTGCAAAATAGATCACCTGGTTACCGGAAGCAAATGGCTACTGAACTAGAAGGAACTTGTAGAGAACAAAAAGTACACAACGATTATGAGCCTTGATTTGATCAGTACCGGTTCCTTGAAGTTAATACTCACATGATTTAGTCGTTTTAAGAGAAAAACAGAAACAAATGTAAATGCATTAAAATTACAAAGGAGAAAATAAGCTAGGCATTGCCACAACTATGATGCTATTCTTGAACACAGTTGAAGAGAGGGCAGAAAAAGGTAGAGAGAGGTAGGGGGCAAGAGCTATGGCTTTGAAGTAGAATGTATATGGGCTCAATAAGAGATGTTACTAGTCACACACTAGCTGTGTCTCTTAGGCAAGTTCTTTAACTTCTATGAATCAGTGTCTACATCTATAAACTGGGAAAAACATATAACTCATAAGGATTGTCCTACACATTAATTAAATGTGCTAATATTCCTAACCAAGTACTTGGTCGATTCATCACAGACATCCAGGCAATGGTGACCGTCATTATTACGGAGCGTGTATGGTTGCAGAGATCAGTGGGTGGAAGAGAGGAGTCACATTTCCAGACTTTTGAAATATATTCACTATTGCCTCCATTTTGTGCATCATTTTGATTTGGGATTTAAACAAAACAAATATATATAGTCCTGCTGTCGTTTTCAACAATTTAAAAACTATCATGAAATATAACAAAGAAATGTTTTAACAGTTCCTAGAATCAGGGTCACCTACTCTCTATAGCTGGAGAAGGAAGTTTATAGTTTATAATGTTCATACACAGGACATTCACGTGGCAGCTGCAGTTATTTTGTTTTTGTAAGTGAACAATTAGCTGCATAGTGACACCCTCTGGTAGATAAAAGGCAAAGAGTGCTTTCTCCAGGTAATTCCTAGAAAGTTCAGTATCTAAAGCTGACCTTCACTTCAAGGAATGAGGAAGCTAATAAGAGAAAGTGAGGAATGGAGAAAATTTAAGAGGCTCTGGAGATTTTAATCTTTTTCAAGAGAATAATTTATTCAATTCATGATCAGTAGTTCTGTTGTGGTCCTTGATTTTCTACTCCCATTACCCTTTAAGGCACTGGTTCTTGGCCAGGTTCTGTGGACCTACATATCCATCCATAAGTGGAATTCTAGGGGATTTCTCAGTCACTGGAAATGTGTACAAGAGTGGTGTATGTGAAAATTTAAGAATATTTCTGTTGAGAGGTGGTCAAAGTTTTATGAGAATTTCAAAAGTATTGTGCCTTGAAAAAGTTTGAGACTGTTCTTTAGGAAAGTTCACATCCTACTCTAAATGGAATTTCAACATTTGTGTGGCTTTGGGAGAAGGCGTAGACTTTATTAAAAGGAGCTGCTTAATCACGAATGGAGGTCTGTAGTTATTTCCTGGTTCGTGGACCCGGTGTGGGATGCCTGGCACATAAGATTTGCTTGGTCTTTTTTATTCTAACAGTACTCAAATGGGATCAGAGTCACAGTCTCTACATTGATAGATGGCTTTCAGATTTCTACTTCTTTGATTTGCCAAAGATGAGTTATAACTCTCTTAATTCACCCAACCCTGCCTTCATCTGATTTTTTTAGCTTTGAAAATAACCTCATTTAAATTAACACATATCTTTCCTATATGGGCTTTATATACTTTGAGCTTAAATATAAGAGAAATTTGTTCATAAGAAAAAAGAGAGCAGTGCAGTTTCATTGTTTTTTTTTTACACGAGGGAATTTTGGTCTGGTCTAGATTACATTGATGGCCTTAGGCTTATTTATAAGCTTCTTAATGACTAAAACTGGTCTCCATCCAGCTCATGTGGCCTTCATATGCACCATTGTCTCTACACGCACCATCAGCCTGTAGTGGAACAGAGTGGGAAGACAACAGTAGCTCCTGTAGTTTACTTTAGAAACATAAAAATTTGCTTCCTCCTAGGGTAAAATTACACAAAAACTGGACATGTACTAATCCTCAATTTCTCTTTCTTTAGAAGTTGCCAGTCTGGCTCTCTTCTTGTACAGTTTGAATAGTTATGTTCTCTGGACTGCTTGCAGTGGGTGGGGGGACAGGACAGAAGGGACCATTGTGTTATTAATACAATATATTCCTACCCTCAATATTTCTGTGTTCTTGAGAGAGGGTTATGTGACTTAAGTTTGTGTAGTCATAATTCAGTGAGGGCTCTTAGATTCAAAAATAGGTTGACTCTGATCATCGGAAAGTAAAAGGTGGAAAACAGACACATGATCTCTCTCTCTCTCTCTCTCATGCTCACACTTTTTCTCTTTCTCACTCTCTCTCTCACACACACACATACACTCACACATATGTACTCACACATACCAAAATAACACCCCTCTTCAGAAAACAAGCTACTTTGATGTTTCTGAATTCACTTCGCTTACAAATACAAGCCACATTGTCATGAACATGCTAGTGTTCTGGGTAAGCTAGTCTGTGGCCTCTAGCTTTAGGTGGTAGGCTCTCATTGGCTCCCATGAAAACAAGACAAGGATGTGCCCCTTTCCATGTACTCAGAGGCACTATATCAGAGAGCACTGTGCATTCTTTGCTGTTGGATCTAATTTATGCTGTGGAATTTGTGGAAAATTGAAGGATTGAAATCTGCTCATGCTCTCATCAGTGTTTCCCCATTAATTTTAAACACCCAGGATCTTTGAAATGCAGGCTGAGACATCTAGTTTCCATGTTAGCAGTTGCAAAATCTTCACTGGATTGAGGTCTGTGGGGGTGATTTGGGCTGTGGTTCTAGTTATCTAATTCTGAACCTGGTTCTCAGTCCTTCTCACCGGTTATGGGAGCTAACTCAGACCCACTAAGTGGATTGTTTCTTAAATTAAAAACAAAAGAAAACAAACATAAAAGCATCCAAAGTAGTGGAGAAGTAGAGAGGCTTAACATTTCTGCACTTGGGTCTTGATTCAGACCAGGGTTCAAATCCTTGCCCCTGACTTTACTGATCTTCTCTCCTTATTTGTACAATAGATATAAAGGATGGTGCCTGACATTTAGGAAGTGATCAACACATGGAAGTTTTTGTTACTGGTTTAGACACTTAAGGTTGGGTGTGGACTTGGTAATTATATCATTCTGTTTGTAAGATGCAATTACTTAGAACCTGATGCTGTGTCCTCCCCAGCCAATTAGGCTAACTCGGTAAGAAAGATACAAGGCCCCAGAGGTGAAGTGATTGAGATGATCCTTAGAAACCAGGAATCACTAAGAAGAGGTCAAAGTTTCTGTTTTAAAAGCTGGCATGCAAAATCCTATGTCTAGATTTTGTGCAACCAATATACAATCCTATTGACTGCTTACCTTTTCTGCTTTTTATATATGTTTTTCAGTCTCAGGCCACACCTTCTTTTAGTGTCATTTCTATCCCACCATGTCCCTTGTTTATATACATTTTACAAATTATCCTCTATGGTGAGTATTCCTCAGATGGGATCTTCATGAAACTGAACTCGTTATAAGAAGTTAGGCTCCATTTGCTCTCTAATCTGCCTGTATTCAGTTGCCTTTGACATAGCTGGTTCAAAGTGCGCTGGAAACTGAGGAGCATAGCTAATGGTGGCTTTTAATTTGGTGGAATATAAGAAACTGCCCTTTAAGGCTAACTTTATAGTGTTCATGCTCTAAATGGGCACTCTGGAGTGACTGAGGGTTTACCATCTATAGATGCCAACATAGGGCAATCCACACATTTGGTGAATTTGGGTGTTGCCCAAAAAGTGATGCCTAAGGTTGCTAGATTAGTAAATAAAATACAGCAAAACCAGTTAAATCTGAATCAAAAAAACAACAAGTGTTTTTTCACTATAAGTGCATCCTATGGGATATTTAGCAACCTCATGACCTAAAGGTGGAACTGACCGAGCACTGAGTTTAGTCTTTCAAGAGTTTTATACATCACCCAGACTGGTCCACAGGATTTGCTTGAGCAGGACTGCAGGGTAATCATGCAAACAGAATCCCTCGACACAGCAGTCTGGCTGACATTCAGCCAGGTGGCATCAAGAGAGCAGCGCTGGTTTACTTAAACATTGAAATACATATGGTTGGTAAATGGATGCTGCCTTGAGTAAACAGAGGGCTGTCTAGTTTTACTGCTTGGAAGAGGGAGAGTATAGGCAGTAATAGATATATATGGTTTACTAGATTCCAGGTCTTCATCTAAAACTTTTATCATGATCACCTTTAGCCACAATGAATGCTTTCTCTGCTGACTCCATGCCTTCTGTCATGATTATCCATGTGGGACACCAAGATTATTCATTTTGGAAAAGCTCAAAATCCTTCAGAAACATGTCCCAAGAAATTTTGTACCATAAAGAATGTTCCTTTTTTACCTCTTCTCCAGCTTTACAAGCAAGTCAAAGCCTTTCCTTTTCCTTCTTACATTATTTTTGTCATCGATATCACAGTGCTAAGGGACTACACTCACAATAGCATCATCAGTATATACCAGACTCTTGAGAAAAGGCTTTCCTTGAGAAAGTCCAAATTCATGGATTTTTTTCCCCTGAAATGATTGGGTTGGTTTAAAAATTATCTTGGAGCACAAGAAAAGTAATAAAGAACAAGGTGAACTCTGTCACCTTCTACAGCAGCCACATGAGAAAACTTTAAGGTAATTACTCTCGTCAGGTGACACAGATAGAAAAAACCAATCCAGAGAGCATTAGCCCTGAAACACCCCAAGGGGTCCCTTGAAAGAATTTTTGTTGGTGCTTCATTCAGTGTAGCACAAGTGTGCCATGGGGTACATATTTAGCAGGCCTTTCTATAAAGAACAGTTCTGTTTGGATCAAATGGTCCCTCTGCCCAAGTGCATATATAGGATGGAATGGGGAAGGGCAGCTTCCTGCTTGGTCTGTAATTTCATCAGTAAGTACTTGTTTCATGTTGATGAAGTAAAAAAAAAATTCTGTTAGATTCTGGTTGATATTCCTAAGAAAGTTGTTTCTTTCCCATAGAAATATATCATACCCATATAGAACTTATTATGTGGCAAGCATTGATGAGAATGTCAAACACAAATTTGTTTACTTAATGCTCCTAACAACTCATAAAATAGGTGCTTTCCATATTCCCAGTTTCCAGGTAAGGAAGCTGAGGCACAGGGAGCTTACAGAACTTGCCTAAGGTCAAGCTTCTTGAAGGAGCAGAGCAGGATGCGAGCCCAGGACCCAGGGTCAGATTCTTAGCTCCGCACACTGCCCTCGTTCCTGGATCATTGAACAATCACATACCCACTGCTCTCTTCTTTCCTTCCAGCTTCATAAGCATGTCCCAGCCTCCCCTCCTGCTTTTTGTAGTCTTCTAGTTTGTTACCTACATTCAACACATTTCCATGGAAGCCTTGATACTGCTCAGTAGATAAAGGCCTTAATCATTGAAACCTGTCCTTACAGTATGCAAGTGCAGCCTGTTTTCTTTTTAACCAATTGGTAAAAACAGTTGCCAGCTTCTGATAGGCTGACCCAGAGGGGCTGTATTAAGTGTTGTATTAGTCGGAAGGGGGAAGCCCCACAATGAAGGCAGGGGAAGTGCTACTAAACTGAAACAGAATGGAAAGCCTAAGGACTTTCATTTGGCCTCAAGACTCTATTTCGAAGATGTGGAAAGTAAGCATAAGGAGGATGCTGATCAGGAAGAAGGTAAGGTCAGATGTCAAGGCAGGAGGAGGGTGCGATGTGGGGTGGACGGGGGTTAGGATGCCTCGTTTAGATCTTGCTGCTTGCATTCGGGCAGGTGGACTGGTACCAGTTATTTAGCTTCCTTTGACTTTAGAGGGCTTCACCTTTAAAATAAGAAGGTTGAGCTACTTAGTTGATTTCTAATATTTCTGAAGTCCCATTCAGCTTCCCAACGACTTGATTCTACCCAAATTCTTTTATAACCTTATGCTCCTTTCATGTGATACCTCATTCGTTTAACAAATGTCTTTTGGGGTAATTGTGATGTCATAATTTCCTCAGATCTCACCTTCATTAAGTAAGTTAAAACATACTTCTGGAACCTAAAAAACCCATCTCCACCCATTACCTCACTCATAACTTTATTTATAGTTTACTTACTTTTCCCAGTCTATTGCTATGTGCTATATTCCATTTTCAAGGAGCTGGGTACTGATTGTTTTTTAACAGATAGTTACAAAGAACACCCTTATGGGTCAAATGCTACTAATTATTTATGATTCCTGTTTTAACTTAGTTGTCTAAGGTAGATCATTTTTATTTGGCCTGCTCAAGTATAGCTTTAGCAAGCTTAGGTGTCTTGAGGTTAGAACAAAAGAGAATCAGGAGAGATGGTAAAAGTGACAGTCTTGGCTGTCCCTGGTTTTGGGTACTAGGTGCTTAATAAGTATTCATAAAAAAAGTAAGACCCTGAGGTAAATAATGTTCAAGAGAAGTGATTGTTCCTCCCCCAACCTAAATGTTACAACATTAAATAGAATCATTTTTCAAACCAACTAAGATGAAATTTGTAGGTTGCTTATTTCAACATTACAGTCTGAAACATTTTTCAATTTCCTAAATGACCAGAAGTGATAATATTTTTTTATGATCATGAGAACCTGTGGCTTGAAAAAGAGTCGATATTCAAAAGATCTGTTTGAATTACTATGCTGCTCTGTTTTACTCTTCTTCATACTTAGGTGGTTACTGCTTTTATTTAAAGTTGTTTTAGGTCTACTTGTTGCTGCTCAGACTGAGTCTGGGGTAGAAAGTACTATAAACAGAGTCGCCTCTTTCTTGGCTGATTTCCCCTGTTAAACTACACATTTTATGAAGGCGCAGGGCTGGACTGGAGTTTCTTCATCTTCATATTTCCGAAGCTTTGTACATAGTGCTTAATAATGATTGTTGGGTAAATACAGCTTTGTAATAGGAGTCATGTTTCATAAATGAAGGGGAATCATATGGGTAAGCTGGAAAGCTTCTTGATGAGTCTGTGTTCAGAGGATTCTGTGTCTGGACTGTGACCAGTAGAGAGGCCAGCTAGGAGTTTGATTTTTCTAAGCAGCTCTTCTAGGTTTCTCCCTAAATTACAATAAGGGAAAAGAATGGTCATTCTCATTACATTTGTGAAGTCAGGCTTCTGTGTCATCTCGGTAAAGTGTGTTACTTATCCTACTGAGAGACCACCACCAACCTGAGTTGACACACCTTCACACTTCAAAACTCACATGTGTGTGGCATCCTATTTTGGCAGGAAGTAGAACTCAAGGTTTTAGGAGAGTGGTTCAGAGTTGTGGATTTTGGAGCCTGATTGCCAGAATTCAAGTTCTAATTTTTCAACTTGGTGATGCTGTGATTATGGGAAAGCCACTTCATCTTTCTGTGCTTCCAAATGGGAAAAAGAAAACAATATTAACCTTGTAATTATGTACATCAATCAGTTGATATATGTGGAGCACCTAGAACAGTGCTTGGCACATGGTAAACACCTAATAAATATTTGATATTATTTCCATTCCCCACTTATTAGCTATGCAACTTGTAGCAGTTATGTTCTGTTGGCCATGGTTGCTTCACTTTTAAAATGAACCTAATAATACCTTACCTACCTCGGGGGGCTGGACTCAAATCATCTCCTGAGACCCAAGACTTGCCTCACTTACCATGAAATTGAGAGGATGCCGAAACTTTATGATTCTCCATGCCGTGGTGTAGAAAGGCCAACACCCCCTTCCAGTTTATGTCTCATTTTTCCCCAGTCTGGGGAGGGTGCTTGGAAATGTGTTCTGAAAATCAGTAATTAGTTATATCTGGGAAAATGGAGCCTCCTCAGTTAAAGAAAAAACACCAAATATGTGCCATGTTTCCTTCCCTCACCTGCATATGGGATGGTCTACATAGTTCTTTAAAAGATTGATCTTATGATCTGGTGTGAGGATTTTTTTTTCCCTCGCTTTGAAGAAGCAGAAGTATGATTTTATCAGTGGGCCTTTTCTTTAAACAGCAAGCTTGTTCTGAGACTTAAATGGCGCCAATGAATATTTCTGCATATGTGGTGGCCTTTCGATTAAGTGTGCCCTAGTTACTAATCTCAAAATATACTAGGATCAGTAGCAAACAGGAAAGTATCCATTTAGATACCAGGTCAAATCAGAGATTAGGGAGTATTGTCTTAACTTTCCCATGGGGGTTGATGGAATATAATATGTACTCTTTTTATGTGAGAGTTCTTTTTGAACATATTGTTAGGAATATATTATTGCGATCGGAGTTTTTCAGTATTAATATTTATTAGGGAACATGATACAAGTTATCAGTGTGGGACCCACAGCTATCCCTTGCTGTGGAGAAGGCAAAACTGTTGTTTTGCTTGTGGGACCAATATTTTGCAGAATAAATTGCTGTTTGCGTTAAACACTAGGGCTCAGTCTTCTCGCAGCTTTCCTCAAAGAGAGCGGGGGATTACTATTAAGCCATGATTACTATTAAGCCAGTTTGACTCTCCTGATCCAGCAAAGTCTTATCAAATGCCTGCTGACTGGACAAGATTTGAAAGAGAAACACCAACACCAAGACTTTCGGGTACCACAGGAAGCTGTCCTGTGAGGCAACTATGCAGCTGGGAAACAGGGCTGCAATTTTTCCAAGACCTTAGTTGCCAGGTTCCCAGCATGTAATCAGAGTATTGGAAACTACATAGAGCCAATGTTGGGTGGTTGTTTTGTCTGTCCTGTTTTTGTTTTAGGCAAACTGGGTCTGTGATAGAGACCTGACTGATAGAGATCTTTTAGATATTTTGCCCCTTAGGGGAATGTGGCTCCTTAGGGACCTTTGATGAATTGCTTTGCCTAACAAGGCAGGTTGTGTGTTACCCTGTACCATGTCAGGTTTCATTTAGTTGGTTGGATCACTGAAGCAGAGTGGGGTGCCCTTCGGCCGCCAGGATTTCTAAGGAAGCCAGGAAGTCAGAGCTGCTGAGCCAGAAGCCTGAGGTTGGCAGGGAGCATGGAGGGTAATCATTCCAGCCGGCAGGGGCTGTTTACTCTGCCACCCTAAGGCTAGTGGACACTGGGTGTGGTGGGCGTGCTTGCCTAAGTACCTGTTTGTAGAACGCTGAGACACCAGGGCAGAGCTAAAACAGCAGTCATCTGAAACCAGTCGTGTTGGTTTTCCTTCTCTGGCCCAGGCAGCTAAAATCTGCATTCCAGATGAAACCTGCAGGGAAACGGAAGAAAGCACTTACCAAAAAAAAAAAAGTCTTCAAGGGCAGTAAGTTAGCTGCCTTTGAGTTCCATTCATTTCGAAATGATCTGTTTCTTTCTTTACTTTTATTTCTTTGCTTTGGGCTTTGTGAGTGGCTGTTGATCTGTGCGCCCTGCTGGTTGTTGTTGTCTGTTTATTTATTTATTTTTGGCTGGATGGCACAGGCTTCTGACCATAATTTAGATGGCACAGGAGGGACCGTAAGAAGTATTTCAGTCATTTTCTGCTGATTCGCTTTTGAAGTTCTTGGGCTGTTCCGGGACTGTCAGGATCAGTTTGCCGGCTCAGCACTTTCTGGAGCCTCACTCGCTCACCAATGAGGAAGTTGAAAGCAACCGGGAGAACGACAGGCACTGGGGAGGAGCTGTGATGAAGTCCTGGGCTGGGATGGCTGGGGGCAGGCTGACTTTCCTTACGACAAAAAGCCTTTTGTCCTCGGGGATAAATACGGAAGTCCCAGAGGAGCAGCCTCCCCAGTCCGTGTGTAGTAAGGTGCGCAGCCTCTGCTGCTTCTGGGCATAAAGCTCCACGGACTTTTTACAGTTGCCCTGGGCGCACCATCGTGGCACAACCCGGAAGGAGGGCACAGTAAGTGACCTGAAAGAGACCAAGTGTGCTGACTCCGCCGCTGAGGAGTCTGGCTCCCGGGTCCTGTTGCTCTCTGTCCTGTAAGTTAAGAGCCGATGGAGTGGATAAACTGAGCGGGGGAAGGCAACAAAAGTCAGAACTTCCACTGAAGGCGTTGCTGAGAGACATGGAGGACGTTGGTGACTCTCTGAGTGGCAGTGATGTCGCAGAACCGGAAAAATCTGAAGCTGAACTTGAAATGGCTCAGTCGATCCTGAGCAAGTTCTCTATGAAATCCTTGTTTGGGTTTACAAGTAAATTGGAATCTGTGAAGCCTGAAGAGGAAGATGCAGTGCTGAAAGCATTCCGCAGTTTAGTGGTGGATCCCGCACCGCAGCTGGGTGATCCCAGCAATGGCTCGGGTCTGCAGGAGGCAGAGGCTCAGGTCCCACCTGACTTCGGAAAAGATGGGAAGACTGCAAGCGTGGAGACAGAGATGGAGTCAGAAGGGAGTCAGAGAAAAGCAGAGGCAGGGGTTTCTCTCCCTGGTCAAGAGCTTCTCCCACTCACTGCTTTGAGTGTGAGCAGAGACGATGTCATTTTGGTTCGTGGGACCCTTGTAAATACCACCAGTGATTCTGACTCTGAGGATGGTGGCCAGGAGCCAGAAGAAGGAAGTAATGCCAATGGCCTGAAGTCCCCTAGTGTTGTTTTATCTAAGCCATTTGAGGAGCCCAAAGACAAGCCAGGCGAGTGTAGGGAAAATATTGCCACTGGGGAAAAGGGTGATGCAGAGCCCTGTGCCGATGGTCCTCCAGGGACTCCACCTGAGATAGGTAGCAAACCGGAGCTTGGCAGTGGTGGTTTTCAGACAGAGCACAGCCCCAGCCAAGGACCAGCTGGACAAGAAGGTTCCCAAGTTCCACCTGTGGTAACAGACCAGAACTTAAGTGTTGGTGTCACTGAGAATACCTCTTCTAAAAAAGAAGTCCCTGGAGAGAAGTCATTCCAGCTTCCAGCTTTTTTTAGTGGGCTTCGTGTGCTGAAGAAGGGGGCCCCAGCTGAGGGTGGGGAGACCATCACTGAGATTAAACCAAAGGATGGGGACCTGGCTTTGCTCAAATTGACCCAGCCTGTTCAGAAGTCCCTAGCACAGGCAGGGCCACAGACAGTGCCACAGATAGTGCCACAGGCAGTGAAAACTGGGGAGAAAACAAGTGATCTGAAGGCCACTCCCACTCTCCTGGAGCAGCTCTCGCAGCTACTCAGCATTGACATGCCCAGAGCCGAACTGAAGGCAGAAGACCCTGAGCCACCCAGGGGAGAAGAGATGGGCCGCAGTGCTGCCCCGGAGAGCCAGAGCTGCCCCGGAGCAACCCAAACCCAGGGTGGGGAGGTCAAGCCAAAGCCCCCAGAAACTGCCCTGGAGGCCTTTAAAGCCTTATTTATCCGTCCCCCCAAAAAGGGGACCACAGCTGACACCTCTGAGCTGGAAGCTCTCAAGCGTAAGATGAGGCATGAGAAGGAGTCCCTAAGAGCTGTGTTTGAACGGTCCAGGTCAAGGCCAGCGGATGGCCCCTCTGATTCCAAAAGCGTACGTAGAATTGGGTTTTGCATTTTCTTATAAAATATGATGCTGCTATATCTATTTTGAGGTGTCCTGTCAAAGTGAATCCCAGTCACCCTGTTGTTTGTGACTGTCTCTTAGGTCGAAGACGATTATATGAAATTGTCCTTGTAAGGAGTATGGAGTTGGACAGAAGAGTTTTCTTCCTTATATTCTTCTGGATTGTTAAAAGAGGGTTATATGTAAAGATGGGCTGGTAGGAAAGGGAACCTGTCAGTCTGAGTTTGAATGTTAATAGTAAATGTTTCTATAAAAATTAAACAGCATGAAGATGCAATGCAGTATGGAAACATAGTCCAGATTTCCTCACCACTTAATTATATACTTCTGCGAAAACTATTTCTTCTTTATAAGTATGCCATTTGGCAGAATACATATTTGCAATGTGATTGAAATATTTCATGTTGGATATAAGGCATCTTGATTAAACACTGGATGGATAATGAGATCTGGGTTTTGATTCTAACTGCCATTTACTGTCTGGGAGGCCTTGATCATCTCTGAGCCTCAATCTCTTCATGAGGAAAAAAATAATAATAACTGTCATTTTACATGATGGTTGTGAAGATTAAATGAAGTTAGCACATGGCAACTATCTAATTAATGAAAACTGTTATTCGAAGGAAATTTGGTAATTTATAAAGACCTGCAAGCATCTGTCCAGGAGATTTTAAAGGTTCACAAAGAAAAAAAATAGAATTTCTTGGTCAGTATCAACTCAGAACTCAATCATTCCCTGTTATATTTGATCAGTTAAAATGTTACAAATTAAAAAATCTTTAGAAAAATTATTTCAAGTTACAGTTAAAAACTACACATGATATAACATCCTCGTAGTATTAAAAAATCAACTCACAAAAATAGCTTGAACATGAAGGCCATCTCATTATTATTATTTTTTTAATAGGAAAGAAAAAGAATTGAAATTAGCAATGTAAAGTGCCTAGAGAAGTATATCTTGGCCTACAGCTATTGTTCATGGAAAATGCAAAAGTAGTCATTATATTGTAAATAACCCTGGAGTTGTTTGGGATACACTTGTAAACATTCCTATAAATGTACCTGATTGTAGTGCATTTGTATCTATATCTTTAGCTCAAAGTTTATTTGTAATTTTTTTTAATAGTTACACGGTAAAAATCATCTGTCAAGGGTTGTGTAATACTTGACCTTGCCTTTTTTTAAAGTGCACTTGACATACATTATGTTAGTTACGACGTGATTTGTATGTATTGCAAAATAATTACCACAATAAATCTATTTATCCTCTGTCCCCATACAAAGTTACAAATTATTTTTTCTTGTGATGAGAACTTTTAAAATTTACTTTCTTAGCAGCTTTCAAATTTGTAATACAGTATTACTGACTATGGTTACCACGCTGTACATTAGTCACATTCCAGTGTCCTTGGCTTGATATTTTAATTTTCACTCCTACTAATCACTTTATATTTCTGGGAAAGGATAACACCGTAGTGAGATGTTTCAGTTACAGCCAACGAGGGCAATGTGAAACTGGCCATTAATATTAATTTTAGAGTTAGAGTTAGCATGCTTGTTTTCAGGGAATAACTGGCTCTGGCACATTTCATTTAACTTATCTTTTTCTTTGCCCACTTTTTAAATAGCCTGACCACAGCCCCACTGAGCAGGACGATAGGACTCCTGGCAGACTCCAAGCTGTCTGGCCACCCCCAAAGACAAAGGACACAGAAGAAAAAGTGGGATTGAAGTACACTGAAGCAGGTAATGTGAAAACAAGCCAGGTACCCAGTAATGAACTTCTTGCTGCAATGGCTTTTAGTTCAAATTCAATAGACTCAGAATTTTGAGTTTTTGTTTCATTATAAACTGTAATGCTGAAAGGTTTTCTTTTTGGTTGTGCTTTTAAAGTGAACCTTTGCACACTTATCATTAACGGATATCTTAGAGATGAAAGGTGAATGCACTGGAATGAATGAAGCGGGGGCACATGTATAAAGTAGGAGACCCTTTGGGGAACTAATGGGGAAGGTAGATTACAGATTCCTCGGGAAGCAGGTGGTTGGCCCTCATATAATGTTGTGTGAGCTGGCAGGGTTACTGGAAGAGGTGGAGCGTGATTCTCCAGAGCCGTAACCTGATTTGTTGTTTGAGTAATGCTTTTGAGCTACAGGAGCCTTGTGCAGAGTGAATGTACAGATACCATATCAGTTACTCTTTTACTTTTGTTAGACAAAGCTTTATTTAATGCATGACCATTTTTAAAGCAATCTAACCCTCTGGGAACCTTCCCAGGGACTTGGCTTGAATATATTTAAATGGAATGGAAATCTAGATATTTTTACTCTTTAAGTGAAAGGTTCATATAAAATTTTTTTTAAATGAAGAATGAGAGGATAGTATATCTTAATTGTTTATGTGTGTCTATATATGTCTCTAATGAAACCTCTATCATCTTTCTGATATTTAAAGATTACCTGTACAGACTTATATATTGCTGGTTGTCTTAGGTATGTGGATATTATTAAGATCAGTCTATCTGGTCATAGAAAAATATTTCTTTTAGTTCCTATTCATTGATAGACAGAAGTGGATCAAAGTTTGGATGGTTTAGTAATGGGTGGGTTTTCTGCAGTGTCATAAAATTACTTCAGTGATTGAGAACACAGATGAATCTCGAGTTGGCAGATGAATCTCATTCTATCTCCTGATTGCTTTTAGCCTCCATTTGTACAACTGCAAACTTTTGGCTACCCTAAGATGTCAAATACTTCATAGCATTTTTTTTTTTTCTGCAGTGCTCAACTTACAGAATGAAAACTATCATAACCTTAGTGAAAATATCTATAGCTGTTTTAGTCTTCGTGCCTACGTTAGATTTTCCAAGATTAGGATGCTTGCGACTGCAATATTGAACCACCTACCAAGTTATTTTTCTCGTGATCTGACCCCGTTTGAACAATTGAAAGTTCTGGTTTGCTTTTAACACAAAACCAGAATCCTGTTTGAGCTCTTATTCCTAGTTTGTATTGATGATCTTAGTCTTGTCCTACCAGTGTATCATGACCATCTTCCTTGTAATGAGCACTCGCTGAGTAGAGAAGGAAATAAATGTCAAAAATTGTTTTTCAGTTCTTCAGGTAATATTTGGGGGGTGTTTATAGTTCTACAGAGATTCTTTAGTCTTCACTTTCCAGAAGCACAGAGGAGCACAGTAATTTGCCTTATCAGTAGCTTTCCCAGTCTTTTATTTATATATATGTATACATACATATAAATGTCAACATATATATATATATATACATGTATATATAAATTAAATATATATTCAGAAATCTTTAAGATCTTGGATGGGATGGGGAAAAGGAGGAGGAAGGGGTGAATAATGATAGCTCTTTGGAGTGGGCTCTGACAGCACAATGACAGTGTGTGACAGAGACGGGGCTGTTGTCTGGAGAAGCCATCTGTGTCCCCAGCCAGTTCCCACTGGTGGCGGTACTTTGGCTTATTTACAGTGCCTCTAGGTCTGCCGCTCAGTGTCTTGGGATCTCTATCGTACTCATTACTATGCAGATACACTTTGAGGGGTATCAAAGAAGAATAAGATATCTCATGCCTTCAGGGAACATTTTTTTACCCATTACTCAATACCAGTATATTGCAGACTTGCCATTTATTGCCAGTCTTGAGGAAGTTAACACTTTCCTTGTTATCGTCTTAAGCTTTGCCATTGAGAAAACTGGAGTCTTATAAGCATTTGGTTTATAACTATGCATTCCCTTAGGGAAACATACAAAATTTGTTTCTCTGTCAGAAGCACAGAGACAGAAAAATTAGATCCAAACTATTTTAAGGTCTTGAGAGTCTTATGTCTTTTACATCTTCAGTGCTTTTCTTTTTCTTAGCGTGTATTAGCATTCATATTTCAAGCATGCAATTGCAGTTCTGTGCTGTTGACATCTAAGTCCAGTTCTTGGCAGAGATGGAAAAGAGTGATGTTTTTCATCATGAGTCTCACACTGTCCTTATGCTGCCCTCGGCCACTTCTTGGATTTGCCATGACTTGCCACTGCTTAGATTTCCCTCTATTCAGAGTTTATCATTCAATGATCTTTTTTTCTGAGAGCTTAAGATATCACCTAATACTGTAAACTCACTTTTGTTCAAAGATAGAAAGAAAGAGCTGTTATCAGAGAAGCTGTCCCCTTAAACTGTTGCTTCTTGAATCCTCTTAGCCATATGAGGGTAGTTAGCCAACTGCCAAGGATGCTCTCTCCTGCCATTTCCAAAACCATCAGTGTCTTTATAGCTGCTGTCACTGTGACTACTCCCTTGGCAGCTCAAGCCTTTGGCATCCACAGGAACCTTGGATGCCATTCTGATGATACTGTGCCCACCATCAAGGGCCGTTTTCCTGCCAGTCTGTGAGCTCTTAGAGCCTTGGTGATGTGCCAGTTGAAAGAAGCACCAGAACCTGCTAGAGCTGTCACTCTAGGGACTGCCACAGGTGCAGGAGTTCACCTCCACTACTCAGGGAGGGCCTGAATTACTCTGCTCAAATGAGAGAATTGCTTTTTCCCATCTCTTATGCTGTGCTTTCTTACGTGATCATCAGTGCAGTTCTGCCATGGGTTTGGAATGCCTCACAGCACTTTTAAGTGAAGAGAATTTTTTCCTCTTTTACTTGGAATTAGGCTAGGGACAATCTGAGTGACAGACCCCATGTTCTCAGAATTGTCTTTTCTCCTATGAGTACAAGAGCTGGCTAGTGAAACAAGCTTATGGGATTTAAGAAGTTTTTTAGTGGACCATTTACATCCTTAAATGGTTAATCAATGGTTAATCATGGTGAGTCGGTGCCACTTTTCTGTGGGGCAGACCAGAAATATCTGAATGCAGTAAATTTGATTAGCTCATAAAGCTCAGGACTAAGTAAAATCCAGTCACAACAAAGTGAAAAGGTGTTCTGTGATACAGTACAAGGGGAAACTGAGAGGAAAATGTCTGCCTTTAAATTCGTGGCAAAAGCAGTTTGTCTCATGAGAAACAGATAACCAATGTTACGTTCCTCTCCAGTACACTGTCCTGTATGTGGTGAGGTTATGTAAGGGTTAAGTAACTTGCTCAAAGCCTTAAAAAAAGAAAAAATAAAACACAAAAAACTAGAAAGCATAAGGATGTTTTAGGTATCATAGAATCATTGAATCATGGAGTTAACAGAGCTAAATTTTTTTTATCTCAAACTTGAATGAAAATGTTTTTCTAAACCCCATGAGGTCACTTTTTTTCCCTTGAAGTGTAAATGCACTTAGCCCTGTTTTCTCTTAATTGTGTGATCAAGCAGAGTCCTGTTAGGAATCAGGTGACACACTCAAATTGGGTGATTTGATTGAGAGTTTATTAGAGACTGTTTACAAAGGTGTGGGCAGGGTTTAGGAAAAGCAATAAGAGACGGAGCAGTCCTCAGAGTGGGGATGGTAATAGTAACAAGTTTTTACAGCCCTATACCTGAAGGTGGAGAAAGGGGCCAAGAAACTGCTGGGAAACTCAGAACTTCAGAGGGAGGCCGAGTGTGGAGAAGGCTGCCCAGCAGGAGCCCAGCAGGAGCAGGGCTTTCAGAGGAGGGCTGCAGGGACCTGTGGGGAGGGAGCAGGGGAATAAACACCCTGACCCTCTTCGCCTGCTCTCTGGTCTTTTGCCATCGTCTCATTGGCCAAACCCGAAAAGTCAGAGGGCTGGAAGCCACTTTATGCCATCCCTTTAGGTTAGGCCATGGGGGCCAGAATAGGGTTCAGAAGCTGAGACAGTGGATCTGGAGAGGCAAATGGAAGATAGCCAGCACAGGTACACTCTCAATACACTCCAAGTAAAAAAAAAAAAAAAAGGTTCTAATGCCTCTCAGCCTACATGGAGGAGGATTGGCGCACACTCACCATATCACGCCTGACCACACGGGGTTCTATACAGTTTCATGAAGAAAAACTCCTGTTTTTTATCATCCTGTGGAAGGGCTGTGTTTTCTACTCCAATCAGTTCATAGAAAATATAATGGTCATCATTCAGAGCCTTGCTCTGTGGACACCCACTTCTCCTTAATGTAGATGCTTTGTTTGCGGATCTCAGAAAATCTTCCATAAGTTTTAAATGTTTCCCTATATTGCAAAATAAAATAATAAATTCGGAAATATCCAGAAATATCACAAAGCCAAAGAAACTTTCTGTAATGCTGTCCTATAGAGAAACCATTGCCAACATTTTGAGTTATGATAGGCCTATGTGAATTTAAGACTTAAAAATTTTTTTAGCATACTTATCTAGCTGCTTTTCTCACTTGAAGACTTGACTCTACGTTTAAATGACTTGCTACATTTTCACAATGATTCTATTTATGGAAATTTATTTCCAGTTAGTATAAGTAACATAGTAATGGAAATAATAATGCTATAAATATTTTTGTTAAATTTTTATCTTTAATTATATTAGAGTAAATCCTTTGTGGAATTTCTAGGTTTTCGATGCATATTAATAAATTGCCAAAGTTTTTTACACTGAATGTCTTTAGATAAAAATTAATAATTTTAAAACACTGAAAATATTTTTTTCTCTTTATCGCTTACTTTTAATTTTACTAATAATTTCTGGGGTATATAAGCTTTAAATATTTATGTAATCAAGTCTGCCATTTTATTATAGAACTGTTCTTGTGGCTTAGGAAGACCTCTCGTATTCAAAGATCATATATTTTTAAATTTCTTAATAGATTTCTTTCTACCTCTTTCTTTTCTTCTATTTCACATCAAAAATTAATTTCGGTGTATAGCCTGAGATAAGTCTAAGAGAACTTTATTTCCTAAGTTGCTGATTTTACATCAGGCTTCTAGAGTAATTATTCCTCCCTGTGCTATGTTTGGGACCGTTTTGGGCTTTCTGTTCTCTTTGATGAATTTGGATTTTGTACTAGCATCTTAATTATTGTAGCATAATAATGCATCTCAGAGAGTCTGTTCAAGTTCTCATGAGTATTTTTTTAAAATGTTTTTGGCTTTCCTCTTATTTATCTTTGCAGAAAATCATAGTTTATTTGGTTAAGCTTCAGAAGGATCCTTTTGGGATATTTATTGGAATTGCATGAATTTATAAATTAATGCGAGAGTGGAAATGAAAATTGAGATCTTTAAAATGCTTAGCATTTCCACTGAGGAATATAGCTTGTAAAACTATTTAAATTATCTTTTATGATTTTCAATGAACTAAATATATATATGTACATATATGTAGGTAGATATATATGTATATATATATGTTGTACTTTTTTCTAAATATATTTCCAGGCATATTATTTTTAAAAAATAAATGCATGATATGAATTTGTGTCTGATGATTTATTTTTCCTAAAATAGTCAAATGCATTCCTAAGAATCTAGTGACTCAAGCAAACTAACTCATCTGTCAATTTTCCCCCTGAGGCCAGGGCTGGACTGAACACAGGACATGTGTTCAGATGGACAAACTCATCTCAATTAAAATTAAAACAGAGGATCCCTTTCCTCTCTTTTACTCTGGTGTGTGATTCTTAATATTCTGCAACTCCTTTAAAAATCTAATAGAAAGCTATGGAAGAAGACACTGCAGTAAATTTTGCATATATTTCAGACCCTCCACCCCCTAAAAAAGTCAATGGTCGTGAGATTAAAATGGTACCATTTGGGAAACCGATAGTGACTTAGTTGCCCCTGGAATGAGGGAGAATGAAGTCCATAGAAGAACATTCATGTTTTCTGAAACAAAATGAACTGTGCATATTTGGTTTCTCTTCCATCGTGCATCTGGAGAAGCCCTTCTCTACGCTGGCTGTACCTCAGAGCTGGCCTGGAGCCAGTGACTGCCCTGCTGAGAGTGAGCACCATGGGAAAGTGGACCTAGCAAGGGGCATCATGGTCATTTGAGTGAGCAAGCTGTTAATGCATGTGGCATCTCTTGAGGCTTACTCACACAATCCAGAACCCTGGAGTAGCTCAGGAATGTCCCTATTTAGAGTAATTTTAGATCAGATAGAGAAATAATCCATCCCTCAGCTTAGTAGACATCCGCCTACTTTCTGGTTTGTTTCTAATTTGGGTTCCCTTGGTTATAAAGCGATAGAGCTGTTGGCCACTCTTCCTGATGAGTCAGACATCCTTAACTCACCAGCCAGGGAGAGCTATAAATATTTTGGAATATTTTATTGGCCTACTGTATTTTTTAAAATTTCTCCATTCATAACTAACAGGCTGTATTAGCCATGAATGGATTTTCCTTTAATGTCATGTGTCTAGACAGATTATCCCAAGTGTCTTTTTCCTTGGTCTAGGCAACAAGTTTGTGCATTGTATGTTTCATAGGTCCTTGTGATATGTTACCATCACTTGTACTGAGCGATGGTGATAGCCCATGAACTGAAAGCTATACAGACTAAAGACTAGGAAAGCCTTGCATTTTGTGGCTGTAGAAAGAGGGTATACTTGAAAGCTAGTGGTGAAGTGGATGTGCTAGGCTTCTATTTACTGTATAGCTGGGAGCTGTGGGGAGGAATTGACTTCCCTATCACAAATGGGAGCTAAAGCTTGATATTAAGCAGAGGGAATCCCAAAATGTAAACTAGCGACTCAGGAATCATATGTTGTATTCAAGGAAATGTTAGTAAAGGTCTTTGGCTCAGGGGAGTAGAGGCAAGAAACTAATACAGTAAAATTCTAGATTCTATAATTTACAAAAAATTTAGAGCTGAAAACCTCTTAGAAATCATTTAGTTCACCTTATTCATTTTATAGATGAGAGCCAGAGAGGTTATTACTTATTGAAAGATACACATAATTAACAAAAGAAATTACGATTTGAAGAGAAGTGCACTATAACTCAGAAGGATTAGAAAATGATAGATTTTTTTCCTGCCAATACAATAGCATTTAAAGACCATGCAACAAACAAACAAACAAACAACCACCAGGGACAGGAATATTTAAAATCATGCTGGTTATAAAAAAAAAAAAAAATTATGGTATCTGAATGAGTCAATCTGAATAATAAAGAAGAGCATATGAGTCTATACTGGTTCCCCAGACATCCTCAGAGACCGAGTAGGTCATTTCATGCTGCTTTTTGGCTCATAAAAATAAAAAGGGGAGATTTAATGGTATTAAATGCTATTGAGGCTCACTTAAGCAATTTAAAGCAAATAAAAATGCTTCTCGTTTGTGGATTCTTGTGAAGTTCAGGTGGGGCCCAGTTAAAATTTGTTGAGCCACAGTTTCTGTACGAAAATGCTTGGTGTACGCGTGTTTGATTTTATTTTAATGGTTGCATATTTTGCTAGTTTTATTGTGTCTTAGGGAAAATAAAACAAGGACTTAGATCCACTTGAGGCCTCTTTTGGGGAGATGAGAATGAAGTTTGATAGGCCATATCCTATGCCTCATCTTTACAAATACCTCTTTTCAATATTTTTCTTCTTTCTTAAAATGTCTGTCCAAGTGGCCCCATTTTTCTTTTCTCCCTCAAATCTTCATCTATTGCCAACTACCAAGTGTTGTTTCTCTGAATCCTTCACCAAGCAGCTTCTCTACCTTTCCATCTCCAGCATCCTCCCTTGCTATCCCCCACCATGGCTTGTCATTTGCAGCTCCATTTACAGGCACAGCTCAGAGATGTTGCGGGTTTGGTTCCAGACCATGGCAACAAAGTGAGTCATCACAATCTTTTTGCTGATGGAGAGTTTTGCCTTTAGTTTGTAAAGAACACAACATCTGTGAAGTGCAAGACAGCTAAGTACAATAAAACGAGGCATGCCTGGAGTTCCTTTCTCTCCCTTTAGTGTGCTCATTGCCATCAGTTAGCTCAGCAAAGAAAAGGGTGGTCACTCCTTCAGATCCCTTCTCGGTAGAGAGCAGCTGGGGAATTGTACGTTTTTTCCTCTTCTGTGAGAAGAATGAATTGCTATATTTCTGAGCAATAACTAAACACAAAGTTTCAATAACTAAACTCTTGACCACCCTCCCACCCACCAACCCCTCACCCCGGATAAAGGGAGGCACTAGATGAAGGATTGAGAACAGAAGATGAAAAAGGTAGAAAACTGTCTTGGAAGGAAAGAAAAATTCAGTCAAGGAAATCTCAAGGACATAAGTTTGGAATGACTTTTACTGCAGACCTTTACTGGGTTTGAGCATCAAATAGACTTGAGTGTGAAGCTTGGCTCTGTCGTGTACCAGCTGTGACCTGAGTCAGTATCCTCATCCATAAACATGAGAACAACGATAATTTTAAATATTGTAAAGATAAAATGAGATAATACATGAAGTTAAATGGCATCACAATGGGCTTTTTTAAACCCATTTTTATTGAAGTGTAACATACATAGGAAATATTGCTCATCGTACGGGTAATATAGATACCCATGTAACCACCATGCAAATCAAGAAATATTACATTACCTACACCCCGGAGGCACCCATTTTATCCCTTTCCATTCATTACAGTTTCCTTTTTTCCTCAGAAGTAGCCAGCGTCTTGACTAACACCATAGATTAGTTTCACTTGCTTTTGACCTTAATATAAACTGACTCATTTTGTGTCTGGCTTCTTTGCCTCAAAATACACTTGTAAGACCCAAACAGGTTGCAGGTACCTGTAGCCCATTTATTTTCATTGCCCTGTGTTATTCCATTGTATGAATATATCATAGTTTATTTATCCATTCTAATGATGATGGACCTGGGTGTTGTCCCCATTTTGGGGCTGTTATGGATATGTTGCTGTGAACATCCTTGCACACGTACATGACTTTTGCTACACATGGGAGCACATTTCTCCTGGGTATATACTTGAAAGTAGATTAGCTGGTCATAGAATATGTTTGTATTCAATGTGAGTAGATGATCCAAAACAGTTTTCCAAAGTGAAGTATCTATTTATACTCCCAGTTCCAGTTGCTCTGCGTCTTTGTGAAGTGCCTGTACTTTAATGCAATTCTTGTACATCTTTTTTATACATACCTTTGTGCAGTACTTTGATAGAATAGAAGCAGAATTGCCCATTTTAACCACTGGTAAGTACTGTATAACTGCTCTCTCAAAATATTGAACCAATTAATACTAAAATAAAATGAGATGTCTGTTATTCACACTTCACTAATATTCATTTAATTTATTCCAGTCTAATGGTTAAAGTTTGCATACTACTATTTTTAATTTTTATTTCTCTGATACTAGCAAGGTTGGATATCTGTTCATTTTTATCTTGTTTTTTGACTTGCTTATTGGTGTTCTTTGCCCTTTTGTCATTAGTCTTTAATCTGAATTGATTCGAAGGGCCTTTTCAATTATTAAGGAAATTAGTCCTTTGACTCTCATATATATTGCAGTCTTAGTCTCCAGCTTGCCACATCTTTTACCTCCTACTATCTTTCATTACGTGGAAATTGTATGTTTTGTGTAGTCACGTCTTTTCTGGATTTGATGTTGGTCTTAGGGAAGTCCTCCCGGACCTAAACTTTAACAATGTGTATATTTTCACTAAAACACACAGGTATATGTTTAGATTTTTTTTTTCAATCTAGAATTTGTTTTTGTGTGTGGTAGTGATAACGATGCGCTAAAGGTGGCAATGTACTGTAATTATTAGGAAGGTTGACCTATGGAATCTAATGCGATAGAGTAAAATTTTAGGCTTCAGCTGTTCCTGAAGCAAGTTACTGGGCAAGCTAATTGCCTATTTATGCGTGGGGTTCCTTATTTTTTTAAAAAGTAGTGTTTAGTATTCAATAAAATAATGCATTTAAAGACTTTGGTACAGTGCCTTGCACACTGTGAAGCCAAAATAATGTAAGCTGCTGTTAGTTTGTTTTCCCCAGATAACTACTTGCCCCAACAGTCTTTAATAGATAGATCATTCTTGCTCTGCAGATATGGAGTGTCAACTCTCACATATATAAATCCCTTTCTATATGCTGATCTATTTCTAGATCCTTTAATAGTTTTTGTTGATATGTTTATCTAGACCTTGTGCTAATTTTATGTTTTTGCAATTAATGTAGTTTTAAAGTTATTCAAATATTCGGTAATTCATATCACCTCAATTTTTTTCCCTCTAAATTTGTTTTGGTAGTCGTGCACATAAACTCTCATATGTGAACTTGAAAGTTAGTTTCTTGAGATCTATCAAATGATCCCATTGGAATTACGTTAAATTATAGATCAACATGAGGGGCCCGATAATACTGAGTCTTCCCATCCAGGATCATAATTCATCTCTCTGACTATTCAGAATTTCTTTTATGTTCTTCTGAAAAGTTGTACAGTTTTCTTCTTATGGATCGTGCATACTTAAATTAATTTCTGCCTTTTTTTTTATTATAAATGGGATTCATTTCCCATTTTAATTGGTCTAATTGTTTTTACTTGGTTTTGTTGGTATGACAAAGTGATTTTCATGTTTCTAATTCTGACTTTATACTCATATTAGTTCTACTAGTTTTTCAGTTGAGAGCCTTGGAATTTTTTGAGGGGTAGACAAATCATGACAATTTGTGTTTTATTTTTTATAGTAGTAAATATACATAGAAAAATTTATCATTTTAATCATTTAAAATTTTTTATCTTTTTTCATTCATAAGCATTTATTCATGCTTTGTGTATGCAGCATATAATGGTTTACATAATAGGTGAATAGGTGTTAATCATTTTAAGTACAGTTCATTGTCATTAAGTGTATTCATGTTGTGCAATGGATCTCCAGAACTTTTTCTTCTTATAAAACAATCTACATCTATGGAGGAGAGACTGTTCCACGACATGACCTTTGCCGGAACCACTGGCTAGATCTGGGCCAGGACAAAGATTGCTTCCCACAAATCCCCTCAGAAACTGTCTCAGTGATCCCTCCCCTGTGCCCCAGGCATGCTGGTTCCTGGAACAGACCTTTGCCCTTCTTAGGGCAAGCAAGCATGTAAGGAGTTTTCCCCTTATCCGAGGTGGGTCATGCCCCTGTACCCCTATCCATCCTGCCCTGTTCTGTGTAATTCTTTAGTGCCTGCCATGCAGTGCAGAGGACAACCACGTTGTCTTGCTGCTCAGGATGCACCTCTTAGGTAAGTTCCTCTAATGAATTTTTGATGTAATGATGGAGTTGTCAGCCTCTTTCTTCAGTCTTGGCCTGGGAAATTTTACAAAAATAAATACCCATTAAACAACTCTCTATTTCTTCCCTTCCCTCAGACTCTGGCAACCGCCGTTCTAGTTTTCATTTCTATGCATTTGATTATTCTAGGTACCTCATACACATAGCCCCCACTTACCTGTGGGAGATACATTCCAAGATCCTCAGTGGATACTTGAAACTGCAGATAGTACCGAACCCTATATGTACTATGTTTTTTCCTATACATCCATACATATGATACAGTTTAATTTATAAATTAGATTAACAATAATAACTAATAAAAGATTAACAATAATAACTAATAAAAGATTAACAATAACACATTAGATTAACAATAATAACTAATAAAAGATTAACAATAATAACTAATAAAAGATTAACAATAACAAATTAGATTAACAATAATAACTAATAAAAGATTAACAATAATAACTAATAAAAGATTAACGATAATAACTAATTAATAAAACAATTATAATAATAGAAAAATTATAGTGATAGGCGCTCATAAAAGTTCTATGAATGGTTTGGGGGCTATTATTAAGTAAACAAGTGTTACCTGAACACAAGAACTGCAATACTGTGACAGAGACGATTACTAAGTGACTTATGGGTGGGCAGCATATACAGCATGGGTACACTGGACAGAAATGTGGCTCACGTCCCAGGTGGGATGAGAGTGGAATAGTGTGAAGAGTTTTCGTCAAACTACTCAGAATGGCATGCAATTTAAAACTTATGAATTATTTATTTCTGAACCTCAGTTGACCACAGGTACCAAACTATGGGAAGCAAAACTGGGGGTAAGGCACAACCAGCGTAAGTGGAATCATACAGTATATTTCTTTTTGTGACCGACTTATTTCACTTAGCATAATATTCTCATGATTTATTCATGTTGTAACATGTATCAGAGTTTCCTTCCTTTTAAAGACCGAATAGTAATCCTTTGTTTGTTTATACCACATTCTGTTTATCCATTTATCTGTTGGTGGACAACTGAGTTGCTTCCACTTTTTGACTATTGTGAGTAATGCTACTATGAACATGGGTGTACAAATATACACCTTAAGGCCCTGCTTTCAATTCTTTTGGGCGTATACCCAGAAGAGGGATGGCGAGATCATACGATAATTCTATTTTTTATTTTCTGAGGCACCTCCATGCTGTTTTCTGTAGCTGCTGCACCACTTTATATTCGCAGAACAGTGCACAAAAAGTATTCCAATTCCTCCACACCCTTGCCACCATTTGTTATTTTCTGTTCTTTTTTCTTGTGTGTTTAATGGTAGATACCCTAATTGGTGTGAAGTAGTATCTTATGGTGCTTTTTATTTTAATTTCCTCAATGATGAGTAATGTTAAGGCTCTTTTCATATGCTTATTGATCACTTGTGTATCCTCTAGAGAAATATCTGTTCAAATTCTTTGCTCCTTTTATCAGGTTTTGACCATTAGAAAATAAAGCACAAATTATCTATTTCCTAGTCATAGTTCTACTGCCTAGGACCTCCAAAACAAAACTGGAAAAGTAGTGAATACTAGACGACCTTGTGTTAGTCCTGATTTTATAGGTTTCCTTCTAATCTTTTCTAGTTAAGTTCGTTGGTCAGAGATTGTTGGTCAATAATCTTTATTAAGTTGAGGAATGTTATTTATAGACCTGGGCTTCTAAGTGTTAGTATCAGAAAAAGTAGTTTGAATATAATGTATTAAAGGTATATTTATTGAAATAAGTGTGATTCATGTGATTTTCTTTAATCTGATTATCTAGTGATTATGTTTTAGATTTATTAGTGCAGAACCATTTCAACATTCTTGAGGTAGTCATGATAAAATACTGAATCTGATTTACTGATTTTCTGGTCATTTTAAATAAGTCCCAGCCAAAAATAATGAGTTTTGTGAATTCAAGATAAGGGAAATTAAACAAAATTATGGAGATATTTTCTATATTTTAAGTAGAAAAATATAGAGTGACTACAGCATAGCACTAAATTTGTTAGAAATGACAACCAGATGGCTTTCAGATCTGTTCCATGTTATTCTGTTATTTCTTCTTTAATGTTAAGACTCTTTCAGTATACCACCACCCAAATAGAAGGGAACTTTCAAAAAAAAAAAAAAAAAAGCTGCTATTGTGTGTTAAGCTACATGACAAGGCTAGGATTGACTCCTAGGGGATTTCCCTTGACTTAGTTAGAACTCATATTCTATCTTGTGTCGTAACCTTAGAAGTTGCAGGTAAATGGCTGTGACATCAGAGTTACTGATGATCCTAGATTGTATCTAACTCTTATTTAGTAACATCTAGAGTGTTATCAGTGTCTCATTCATTGGTGTTACTAATTCTGCTATTACAAATAATAATGTATTCATTCATTTAACAAATATTACTGAGCATCTACTATGTCCTGATATGTGATAGGTGCTTGGAATATGAAGGTGAATAAGTCAAGATCTTTACATTCTAGCAGCTCATGGTTCTTTTTTTGTTTTTGGGGTGGGGGACAAGAGGGATGGTTGGTAGGTGGCAGAGAGCAAGGTTGGGGAGAGGTGAGATGTAAACAAGTAAGTGCAATAAAACATTTTGATGTTCTTATTGAAGAATGTATAGCATATAATAGAACACAAAGGAGAGAGTATGGTCAATCCTGTCTAGAGTCATTAGGACAGTCCTCCTGAACAAACCTGGAAGACAACAGGCTGGATAATTCAGGTGGCGGTAAGGTAGAGCAAACATTCAGAGAGAAGACAGAGTAGGGCTTGTCTGAAGAATTGCAGGTAGTTTATTATGAGTGATAAGAGACAAAGGAAATGATATACAAGGGTTGTTATTACCTGTAGACTTGGAGGAGGACAAGTTTTGGGGGAGAGAAATTATGTGGCATGCCATGTTGAGGACCATGAAGAACAGACATGCAGTGGAGCCACCGAAAGGATTTAGGCAGCAGAATAACAGGACCAAATACAGGTTTTGTAAAACTGCTCTTGAAGTATTGAGGATGATTATGGATCTGGGCGGGAGGTGATGAGTGGCTGCTGTGGGGAAGTAGGAAGACCAGTTTGGAGCTCCTTATAGTGGTCCAGAGGATAAATTATAGAGGCAATCAGTAATTTCTGTTTATTCATGATACTGAGTGGTAATGGAATCAGAGTTAATAAAAGTCAGTAGATACTTGGTTTCATTTTAGGCGATGGCTTATACCTCTTGCTGAACTTATTGCCAGGGCTTTTCAAAGAATAAAATGAGATAATTTGAATTTAAACTCATCTTTGCCCAGCCTGGAATGAATGTGGGACTTCATAGTGATATATATTAGTCTTCATTATGTTAATGGATTATGCAATTTGTGGGTAAAATATATGTTCAGAGCTGGGTTGATTCGCCTGAAATAAACCCATGTAAAACCAGTTGTGTAACAGCAATTTACCTAAATTAATATTACTAACCATGTGTTTCTATTTTTAACAATAAGTAATTGTCATGTTTGATGTTTGCAACACTCAAACAAAATAACCCACTGCCATTCCACCAGGGTCTCTGATGATCCACATACTTTCTAAGGATGTCAACTGCTCCTCTCTAGCCAACAAAATCAATGTCATGCTTTTCAAACTTGGTAAACTGTTTACCTCTGCCTTGTTATCTTTCAAGTAAATTCTACCCATTTTCTCTCCATTTCTAGCACTGATTCTTTTTAAAGCCTTTGACTCTTTTTCCCTCCCATGAGGTTTTCTGAATTCCTTGGCCACCAGATACTTCCTATGACATAAATTTTTTATTGTTGAATTTTTACTTAAATCTCATATTGTTTAACATCTTGTGTATTTGTTTTATCTCCCAAATTCAGTCCTTCTCAATCTTCAGTGGGGGGAAAAATAATCTGGGGAGCCTCTTATAGTTCAAATATCTAGAGTCAAGTCCATGAATATGCCTTTTCAACAAGATACATAGGCATTTTAGATTTAGTGCTAGATCAGCAGTCTTCAAACTAGGGAACACAGAAGATCCTCCAAGGGGTACTGTAGAGGCAAGAATGATTTTGAGCAAATTACTTTTCAGATCCTCATCTTTTGTTAGTGCTCTAAATTTAAATGGACCTTTTACCCAGTTTATAAAGGAAAGGCATAAGTCTCACCTATTTCAGATCTTGTTGTACCTTTCTCAGGTGTAAAAACCTCCAGGGTATCAAAGAAAGGGTAATTCTAAATAATGGTATCCGGGAAGCCTTCCTTATTAGAGCACCAAAAAGTCCTTCTCATCTTTTTCAATAAGAGATATATTTCCAATTAAATTTTAATAATTAATAATTCTCACATTTTAATGTTTTCATAGGCTAGGTACTAATAAAAATTATGACGACTCAGTCCAGAAGTGAACAAACTAAAATTCTTGTGATCGCAAGACATTTTTAAAAATCAAATTATTTTTATATTTGTATTCCATAAAAATTAGGGTGAATAATAATAAGCATCCTGGCATAAAACTGTACTGCTTTTGGATAAATTCTTTGAAAAATGAAATTGAAATGTTATAAAAGATGTAAAATTTCTGAATGTTAAAGCAGAGTTTGTTCACAGCCTTTTAAACAGAGAATACCTAGCGGCCAATCTTGGTGTTGTTAGATTCCATTAGCTACATTTAAGATTGTAATAGGAAGTGCATAAGTCTCCAAAATTGGTTGGAGAAAAGAGGAAACAAAGAATGGAAGAAAAAGAAATATGCATGAGCATGGAATCATTATTTGTAATATTAAGAAAAAATGGGAAAAAACTCTAAATAGCCACAGAAAGGGACTAATGATGGCATATTTATGCAACAAATAACTATTCAACTATAAACTAAAAAGCAATTTTTTAAAGTAGTGATATTGAAAGATTGACAGGATTGTTATATGTTCATAAATATGTATATATCTGTATATATTTAAAAATCTTTCTGGAATGGTGCACAGGAAACTGATAAGATTGCTTCTGGTTGGGGAGAACTTGGTAGTGGTGACCAAGAGGTGAGAGAGAGATTTTTAATACATACTCTTTTTTATCTTTTGAATTTCGAACCACTAGTGTGTTACTTATGTAAAACAAATAAATTTAAGGCAACACATAAAAAAATAGAATGTAATTGTTTTGTTTTTAAGATATTCATAAATTCCCCAGATTTTGTGCTTTGCAACTACTTGCACTTATAATGAAAACTTTTAGATGTCACTTTAAAAATGTGTGAGGAGTATGTTTCTTTAGAAAAATGTTAGTAGATGCGTGAGCAAAAGAATTCAAAGAATACTATTCTTGAAACACTTAGAAAATAACTGTGTCAGAGTCACCTGTGATCATGTTAAAAATGTAGAGTACTGGATCTTACCCAAGAAGGATAATGTGCATGGTAATAGCTGACATTAATTTAGCAATATGTGCCAAAGCAAGTGAAAGTGCCAGACTTATTTCTACAAAACATGTCAATACTCTTTGTCTTTCCTGAGGGCATGGCAAAGCTCCTTTCCCTGTGGCTTGCTGCCTGGTTTTCAGTGGCTGTCACTGGGGCCTAAGGTTACAAAGGACACAGCCAAGTCCCCCGAGTATGAGCCTGCTCAGAGAACTTACAGAGAGAGCTCCCCTGGCCTGCACCTAGGGAGTCAGCCAGTCTTTATAGGGGCTTAGAGCAGCAGCTTTGGGACTCTCTCTTCAACCCCTCGTACCTTCTTTTCCCTCCTCACTCAAACTCGGATCAGCGGTAGGGTGTTTGAAGGAGAGTGTCTGGAAAGCCTATGTCTCTACCAGAAACAAAGAGATTCTGTCTCGTACTGTACCTGGAGAACCATCCAGCTTCTGTATCTGGGATATGAGCTGGTCTTCCAGAATAATACTGTTTCTGGGAGTGTGGTTTCTGTTTTGCTTTATTTCTTAATTTTAATAAGGATCAGAAATAAGTTAGCTACTGCAGGGTTCAGAGTCATTTTTAAAAAATAGATATGAATGGTTACAAGCCTTGTAAGATGTATAGGCCAAAGGACAGAAGGAAATACAGCAAAATGCTAACAATAGTTGTCTTAGAGGGGTGGATTTTTCTTTGTTTTTTAAATTCTAATTCCTAAATAAAAGCGTGCTTATATTGCTTCTACAACTTAGAAATCTTTTCTAAATTTATTATCCTTGCTGAGATTGGGGGTATTAGGCACTTGTCAATGGTACAAATGTATCCTCTGCCAAGGGCACTACAGGAGGGTATTTATTTCATATCTCACCGATAATGACAACAGTGAATACTGTGTTTTACATCTATCTGCCAAGCCCTGTGGAAATAAACTAAATGCTATGTGTGTATTAAATAATTAAATTATAATCCTTATTATCATGCTGTAAGATAGATAATTATCCGTATTTTACTGAAGAGGATACCACAACTTAGAAAAGATAAAAACTTTTTTTGTACTTTACAAAACTAGTAATGAGAGAAGCCAATATTGGAATCTTGATAGTTTGTACCAGAACCACTATTTTGTACCAATAAACTTATAGACATGTCAGTTCATACCTGCTCACACCATGCTGTGTCCTTTCATAAAAAATATAGGGACATTTCTAAGAACTAAAATGGGGATTCACTTTGGAATGAATGAGAAGAAAGAAATATTGGATGTATAGTCACAATGAATGGAAAAAATTTTACAGTGTGTTCTTATATGGAATTGTGTGTGGAGGAAATATTTCACATAATGGGTACTCAACAATAATTTTATTTGAAATGCATACGTTTATTTAGTATTGCCTGAGCACCTTCTATTTGCCAGGCTATGTCCTAGGCATCTGAATTACATCAGTGAATCAAGACAAAAAAAGTCCTGTCCTTCAGGAGCTTGTATTCTAATGGAGTGGTAGAAGGTTAATAGTGGTAAATACAGGTGATAAATAAATATAGCTAATGGTTTGTATGGTATATTAGATGACAATACATGTTGTAGAAAAGGAAAGCTTGATAAAAAGCGTCAGGATTGTGGTGAAAGGATTGGTTGCAGTTTTAAATAGGGTGGTCAGGGTAGGAATCATTAAGAAGGTGACATTTGAGCAAAGAAATAAAAGAGAAGGAGATACGAGAATACAGGGAAAGGGAATAGCCAGTGCGAATGCTCTGAGTACAGACTGCTATGGTGTTGTCTGTGTAACTGGACCAGTTAAGCAGTCAGCCAGAAGAGGAGGTTCCAGAAGTAATGTAGAGCCCAGAGTTCTTAACGTAGGGTCTGAGGATAGAATTTAGGGGTCTATTGATTTGGATGGGAAAATTTTATTTTTATTTTAATTAAAAAACATCTAACTGAAATGAGCATTTCTTTCAGTTATGAATGTAGGCCAAAAACCTTGGTAACTTAATAGAATCTATGACCTCGTCAGCAATAGAAGTCACAGACATTGTCACATTATGTTATAGTTGTTGCAGATTGTGGCTGTATTCATCACTACATCATATCAAAATTTTGTTAGTAATTAGACCTACCACTATATCTTGTTATTTAATATATTAATAAAGGAGCACACATGTTACTATATCACATAAAATATTTTGACAATTTAGTTGATTTTCTTTGGAATGAATCTATTGTATTTTACTTTATACATTTAAAAAAATATTATTTTGAAAAGGAGTCCATAGACACTGCCAACTGACAAAGGGGTCCATGGCACAAAAAAAGAGTAAGGAATCCCAGATAGGCAACACTGTAGGTCAGTGTAGGATATTGTTTAACATTGGCCTTTGTACTAAGAGTGAAATGGGGAGCTTTTTGAGAATTTTGAGCATAGTAATCACGTTTTTCCTTGTGTTTGGAAAAGCTCACTCTAGCTGCTGTGTTTAACAAGAGATTTTGGAGGTGACGGGGTGGTACGGGGGCAGGTGGACTCAGGGTCACAGTTATTAGGTGATTATTATGGTGATCTGGGTAAGAGATTGTCCTTGCTCAGGAGATGGTGGCTTGGACTGTGGTTGTAGCAATGTAAGCTACACATTCTACATTTATTTTTGTGATAGAACCATTGGGATTTCCTGATAGATTGGATGTTGGGCGAAACAGTCGGGGATGATGTCAGGGTTTTTGAATTGAACAATGGAAAGATGGAATTGCCATGGACTGGAGGAGGAGGGGAATGGGGGTGGAGGAAGTGCGTAGGCATTGTTTCTGATATGTGAAACTCGGGGTGTTGATTTGATTTGCATGAGGAAGTGTTAGCAGGCATTTGGATATGTGATTGGGGAAGAGGGCTTCTGAGCTATAGACATACACTGGGAAGGCATTTGCACATAGAAAAGTTTGTGTTTAAAACTCCGAGATGGGATGAGATGCTGCATGTAGATGGAGAAGAGGAACCAGGACAGACCCTAGGGAACTTAACAGGAAGAGATTGAGGTGAAGAAGAAGAAGCAGCAGCAGCAAAGTTAACGGAGAAAGAGCATCCAGTGAGGTAGCAGGAAAACCAAAAGACTGTGGAGTGCTGGATAATATGTGAAAAAGGTGGATCAAGGAGGGAGGGACTGTATCAAATGGCAGAGCAAGTAAAATAAGGATTGAGAACTGACCACTGAATTTAGAAGCAGGGAGTATTTTGGAGGAAGTTGGGGCAAAAGCCTAATTTAGAGTGACTTTAAGAGAGAATGACCATTGGAGACAGTATGTGTATAACATTTTTGAGAGGTTTTATTGCAAAAGGGACAAAATTGGGGTAGTAGATGGTGGGGCAAGTGGGATCAAAAGAAAGATTTCATTTTATTCTAATTAAGAAAGGGAAAGTAATATTTTTTATGCCAGAGATGAGGCCCCAGTAGAAAGGAGATATTTGATGTAGGAAGGGGGAAGACATGCTGGGGTGATCTCTAAGCGGATGAGTAGCATGGCCATGTGGTGTACTAGTAGAGGCGTAGGCTTTGATGGGGAGCATGGGAAGTCATCTCTAGTATAGATTCAAGGGCAGAGAATGTGGGTATCAATGCTGGGAAGTAGGGAGAAATAGAAGTTCTGGCTACTTCAGTTTTGTCAGTGAAGTGGGAAGCAGTTATCAGTTAAAGAGTAAAGATGAAACAATAATACTAATAACAACTAAAATTATATGTTATATACTTATGTGCCAGGCAGTGCTCTAAGCACTGTACGAATATTAACTCTCATCCTCACAACAACATTGTGAAGAAGGAATCATCATTATCACCATTTAAAGACAAGGAAAGAGACACAGGTGGTGAAATAACTCAACCCAGGTCCCACTGTTTGTAAGCGGCAGAGCTAGGATTCAAACCAGGCCTCCTGGGTGCAGGGCCTGCTCTCTCAATCATCATGATACCTATTGCCAAAGTGACCTTCAAAGGTAGTACCCATTTTTCTTTCTTAACCAGTAATCCCCAATGTCCTAGAAAACAAAATACTCTAGCATCTACCTCTAGGGATTAAAGAAAGTAGGGTAACATGCTCAGTACAATGCCCGGTTCATAGAAAATAGTCAATAAATGTTAATACTAACAATAATTCTAACAGCAGTAATTTTTTGTTGTTAATGTGATGTTAACACTTCATGATTCAGTTTACTGCTTTTTACACAACGCCGGATTTCATGATTTAAAAATGTTTACCAAATAGAGAGACAAAATGGTATTTTATGCTTTACTAATATTTTTTTTGATTACTAGCAAGGTCGAACATTTGTTCCTGTATTTATAGGACAATGGAACAGTGACTCTAACTTTGTATTTCTATGGTATCTGTTACCACAGTAATTAAAGCAATGAGGTGTAAAGGGAATGTGTGATTTTCATGAGCCTGGCCCCAGCTTACTGGTTATGAGAGCCAAAGGGATTGGAGCACACGAGGCTGTATAACCTGGCGGCTGCATACATCTGGGTGCTCATTCAACTGTGGCTTCTCTATTATGGGTAGCTGTAAATGTGGCTCCAGGAGTCGCCTTCATTGAATGAAGCACATGATGACAACTGGAAGAAGGGAAAGAGTAAATATTGCTAAAGATGAATGGCTTTATTAATGGCCATGTGGGAAAAACCTGTGAGTGTGTGGGGATGAGTTAGTGCTGCCATGTTGGTGCCATGAGCGGTGGATTTCAGGAAACCACCAATGGGGCAGATCCTGTGGAGAGGACTGGGCCTGAGTCTCATCTATTCTGTGGAATGAATGCGAGTCCTCTCTGAGGAAGTCCATGTCCTTGGGGTGCATCAGCAGCAGACAGACAACGCCACAATGCTGACTCCTTCCGGTAGTGAATGTAGAAAGCTTAGGTTGGTGTGTCATGATGTTTATTTTTTGTCCTCCTCAATGAGCATTTTTTGAGCTGCTATGATGTGGTGTGGACATTAAGAATATATTCTATAGCCAGGTTTTCTGGATTCAAACCGGTCTGTATTCCTTATTATCTGTGTGAACATGGGAAAGTTCTTAACCTCTCTGTGTTCTGGTTTCTTATCTCTAATATGGGAGTAGTAATAACAGTACTTCCTACATAATACTTTTGTGAGAATTTTAAATGAGTTAATTTATTTCATCTAATATACGACGCACATTTTCCACATCTGAAACTATGGTGTGTTTTACAGCTGATGACATTTTATAATATTTTTTTTCTTTCTTAAGGATATATAAATACCAATGCATCTTAGAATCAATGGTGTCTTGGGGAAGTATGTTAGTAGTAAAGCATTAAACATAACTTGGTAAGAGAAAATGCTACATAAGTGTTAGATATCATTTACTTGGTTTTATAATCACAACCAGATCCTAATGGCTCTGTAAGGAAATATTTATTGCAAGCCCCTTATCCTTGTACTGTGAGAGCTCTTAAAAGCAAAGCAAAAATCCAAATTAAAAGTTAGAACATACATCCATTAAGAGTCACATGATTTCGGTCCTTTGGGACTTCAGGGATGTATGTGACTTTCAAGGTGCCCGTTTCTTATTACACTCATCATCAATCTCCCAGGTCTCAGTCACACCCTCAACTTTCCTGTAATGAACACATGGATAACCTATTCCAAATCCAGGCCTTTCCTCCCTTCCAGTGGTATTCTTTTCCATTTCTGTCAGCTAATACTCAGTGTCTACATCTGGGACCTTATATTTTTCTAAGAGAGCTTTACTTTTGAAGTAATAAATTATAACATCCAGTTTCTGTCCACCACCTTCTGTCATTCCTACTTACTTCTTCAAAAACCCAGATTCCTTTCTCTTCCTCAAGGGCTAGACTCCAAACATCATTCTCCACATCTATCAAACTTTTCTGTCTTTACTTCCTTCTTATGGCATTGAGATTTTGTGATCTGTCTATCCCTTTAGTCACATTCTTGGTCATGTCCTTGATTTCTTTACTCCATCCCCACCTGTAGCAGCTGTCTGACAAAACCCCACCCCTGGAGAGAACCAAACATTTGTCTCCTACCTTTATCTGAACTGCAGAAGCTATTGAAGTAAATGACACAACTGTCCAGGCTCCGCCACTATGAATTGTGGTCTCTAATTCCACGCGGGCCCTCCACGCTGCCCACCAACTCCAATAGGTGTTCCTAGTCTGCACTGTTCGGTTTGCAGCAGCTACTTTTTCAAATATGTTCTACCCGCTCAAAACCTCTAGTTCTTTTCTTCTCTCTTTACTCTGAACATTTGACCTCATTTAAAAGCCATAAAGAGGCTTCAAAGGATGATGGAAAATATATTAGAAGTAGTCAGGAAACCTACACTCTGCTGAACAGTCATGTGATTTTTTTCTCCTCTTCTAGTCATAAAATGTGTTTTCACCTGGATATTGCAGAGATTCTCTATGCTGTAAAGTGAATGCCATTTTATTTGGGTGTTAGCCTCTTCCTGTGTTCTTTGAGGGAGGGGAGTTGGCCTAAGAAACTTCTGAGAGTCTATCGTTAAGATTGTATGATTTTGTGATTTAAGTGTGTATGTTTTTCAAACTAGCTTTAATTTGCATATAGAGACTAGTTCTGATAATGTTATTTTTTAGATAAAACAGGACAGTTCTCACTTATCATAGAAACCAGGAATATATGTTACCTTTCGTAATGAGAAATTTATCCTTTTTCTGTTTTATTATTTTGAACTAGTGAAAATGACTTCTCGTGGTTTGGCCTATCATTTTATCAATAGGAAGGAAGGGAAACTTGGAGAGTATCTTGTTTCCATAGAGAGTTAATCAAGACTTTGCCTTGAACCTCAGACTGGGGCTTCTGGGGAAGAAGGATGCGTATCCTGATCAGGTTCTACTCTGAAAAGTGGGTAGGGTGTGTCAACCAGCACCTGGAGCATTGCTCCCAGACTAGACTAAACGTGTCTATGAAATAAGCTGATATCCTTTGCATGCTGCCCAGATGGTGCATTTCTAAAATGATAATCTGGCAGGCTACATTGGGGTGTACTGGTAAAATGGGATTGCCCCCAAAATCTTGCCATTTTAATTTTTTCCCATTTGCAGTTCCTTCTATATATTCCTAACATTTGAATATTATTTGTAGATTCTAAAATTTCAGGGGAACTGCAGTGGGGCAAGGAAGAACCCAATTCCTGTGTGTAGGCTCATGGCTCAACACAGTGTGAGCTTTTGGCCTTGTCGGCTTGGCTATAGGAGAGCTTGGAATCAGTGAATGGAGGAGCATGTTTTTTTACAATCTAGGCAGATGTGTCACTTTCTAGCCTTACCAGATATCATCGTTTGGGGATAACACTAACAAATGCTGTGATTCTCAGTGTTGGCTGTATGTCAGAATCACCTGGAGAGCTGTTAAAATGCCCAGTGCCCAACATGTATCTCATACCAATGAAATCTATCTCTGGGCTGAGATCCATACATAAGTAGTTTTTAAGCCTCCCCAGGTGATTCTACTATGTAGCCAAGGTGGAGAACCACTGAATAAAGGCTTTACGGAGGGAGGATTAAATTTGTTAGCTGACAGAGAATTTTCAGCTTTCACAAGTGAGCTGGTTGTATCTCCAGTTTAGCTGTGCTGAATTTTGATTTAGTAACATGGTAGCAAGATCAGAGGATGACTGATTTTTCAGAAGTGTTCTTAGAACCTTTGAGTAGCAGCTGTATTTTGCCTGTGAATCAGTGTACACTTTTCATCACATGCTGTTATCTAACTCTCCAGCAGAAGAGAAAGTGGGAGATCTGTACATTTGTGTGTATGTCATCTCCATTTCATTTGGTGTTTTATCCTTCATTCCGTTCACTTTGAAACTAGATAATTGACTTCCTCATGACTGTTTCAGCGAGGAGTTATCTGAAAAGATCAGATTACTTGAGGGAAAACAAAGCTAAAACTACCATGGTAAAAGTAAAACAACATCCAGAAGATTTTAAAGAACATGTTAAACTGAAGTGTCTAGAAGTAGTGTTTCTGGCTATCTAGAAGATTCTGGTATGACTGTTTCTACCTGTGTGCACCCAGCCTCCAATTTCTTTACATTCCTGGCCTATTGTATACAGTTTCCAATAAGAGTGCTTATATATCCTAAGTAGGGTTGCCAGATAAAATATAGGATGTCCAGTTAGTTAAATGGGAACTTCAGGTAAACAACGAATAATTATTTAGGATAAGGATGTCCCAAATGTTGCATGAGGCATACTTATACTAAAAAATCGCCTATTGTTTATCCGAAGTTTACAGTTAACTGAAAATCCTGTAATTTTATTTTCTAAATCTGGCAACTCTGTGCAAATACGTGCTGGACTAGAGGGCCAGAGCACAGTTCATTTTTTCTGAGCCGAATCTCCTTGATGTGACCTTACCTCTCACTATATTCTTACAGAGAAGATACTAAATTTTGCATCCCAAACTCTCACTTTGCTATTTTTCCTATATGTCTAATAAGTTTTTTTTGTCTTTGATAAGAGAAGACTTGAAAATAGCCACAAAAGTCAATTCTTAAATTCCAAATGGTAGAAGCAATGCAAGTTAAGATCTTATAGGCACTGAGCTCAGGGGCAGGTGCAATATTTTTTATTTTGGAGTACTTTTCCACCATGTGGGAGACATAAGTGCCCTGTCTTCCTTAGAGATCTGGGCAGGTGGCCTGGCCTCCTAGTTACTTGTTTGGCCTGGTTTACTAGAAAATTCCACTCTCATTCAAATTAAAGCTGGCCAGCTTTCACCTGCCTCTCCAGAGACTGACCTTCATGTCCCTCTGCTGAAGTTCATTTTGTTGCCCTTAAATAAAGGGCTCTGTCAGTTGCTGAGTGGAGGTACAAACTAAAGAGCAGGGAACGTGTTCAATCAAGTCGACTAACACTTATATGTGCCACATGAAGAATGGATTTTTTTCTTACTAGTATTTTGTATATTCATTTTGTTTGAGGTAGATACTTTTTCTCACTAACTGTAAAGCTAAACTTAGTCTTATGTACAAAAAAGTCTATATGTGAAATTTTGGACATATCATTATTATTTATAGAAGAGAATCCTGAATAATTTCAAGCTAATGGAAAAATAGCAATATGTGAATGTATACTTGTAGATTAACCATCTGTGTTTAAACATTTTGCCATATTTTCTTCAGACCTTTAAAGCAGGCAGTGGAGGCCCTTTTTTTAATCTTCCCTAATCCAATTTCTCTGCCTAGTGCTGCAGAGATAGCCACTTTCCCAAAGTTTGTGTGGGGGGCATCACTGTGCAGAACTTGGTATGATAGCACTACTTTGAAAATTTTTTTTAAATTAATTAATTTATTTTGTTATGGTCACATTGGTTAATGAAACACAGTAAGTTTCAGCTGTACACTTTAACAGTAAGAAATATATATGTTTACACTGTGTGTTCACCTCTTATAGTTAGATTTCTGTCACCAAGTATTCAATCCCCTTTACCCTGTCTACCTCCCCGCTCCCCTACCCTTTACCCTCTGGTAACCACTAGCCTATTGTCCATGTCCTTGAGTCTCTGTTTGTTTATCTTGTTCATTTATTGCTTTTAGGTTTATATCCCACATAAAAGTGATATCATGTGATTTTCTACTTTTTCTGTCTGGCTTATTTTGCTTAGCATGATTATCTCGAGGTCCATCCATGTTGTCGCAAATGGCAATATTTCATCTCTTCTTATGGCTGAGTAATATTCCATTGTATATATGTACCACAGCTTCTTTAGCCAATCATCTATTGCAAGATACTTCGGTTGCTTCCATGTCCTGGCCACTGTGAATAATGCTGCTACGAACATTGGTGTGCAAATATTTATTCAGATATGGGTTTTCAAGTCTTTGGGGTAAATACCCAGTAGAGGGATTGCTGGATCATATGGCAGATCAAGTCTTAGTTTTTTGAGGAACCTTCATACAGTTTTCCATAGTGTCTGTACCAATTTGCAGTCCCAACAGCAGTGTATGAGGGTTCTTTTTTCTTCACATCCCCTCCAACATTTGTTATTACTTGTCCTGTTGATTATAGCTATTTTAACAAGTGTGAGATGGTATCTCACTGTGGTTTTGATTTGCATTTCTCTAATAGCTAGCAATGTTGAGCATCTTTTCGTATATTTGTTGGCCATTTGTATGTCTTCTAAGGAGAAGTTTCTGTTCAGGTCCTCTACCCATTTTTTGATTGGATTGTTTGTTTTTTTGTTGTTGTTGTTGTTATTGAGTCTTATGAGTTCTTTGTATATTTTGGCTATTAAGCCCTTATCGGAGGCGTTACTTGCAAATATATTTTCCCACTCAGATGATTGTCTCTTTACTTTGTCAATGATTTCTTTCGCTGAGCAGAAGCTTTTTAGTTTGATGTAGTCCTATTCATGTATTTTAGCTTTTACTTCTTTTGTTTTTGAGGTAAAATTCTTGAAATCTCCTTCTAAGTCCAAGGTCCTTGAGTTTAGTTCCTATGTTTTCTTCTATGCATTTTATTGTTTCAGTTCTTATATTCAGGTCCTTAACCCATTTTGAGTTAATTTTGGTGTGTGGTGATAGACAACAGTCTAGTTTCATTCTTTTGCAGGTGGCCTTCCAGTTTTCCCAGCACCATTTATTGAAGAAGCTTTCCTTTCTCCACTGTATGTTTTTGGCTTTTTTTGTTGAAAATTATTTGCCCATATAAATATGGGTTTACTTCTGGATTCTCGTTTCTGTTCCACTGGTCCGTGTGTCTGCTTTTGAAAATTTTTCGAGGGATTGTCTTTATGAATCATCAGTCTTTGCAAATATAAGTGCCTGAAGAGGATGCATGTTAGCAATTTGTTGGGTTCTGGGATATATACCATCAATATTGTTAATTGTGTTAATCGTTTTTATTTGCTTGATCAATTTCTAGTAGAATGATATTACTTACCATCTATCATTTTGCTTGTTAATTTTGTTATATTTTTGTCAGTTTTGGTTTATATATTTTAAGGCTGATAGTTGCATTTAAGTTCATGATTATACTCATCAGCTAAGTCAAGAAATAAAACATTAGAAATACATTTGAAACCACTTATGTGCCCTGTACTTTCCCCTGAGGTGAACTTGTCTATTAATCCTATGTACTTCTTAAATCTTGACTATAAAATCCCCAACCAATATATATTATGGTTATTTGTTTTAAATGGCATCCTACTGTATCTTCTAGCAACTTTTTCTTTCATAATTATTTGTTTTGATTATCTGTCTTGGTTTGTGTAGCTTTAGTTTATTCATTTTAATGTCTGCATAGTATCACTTTGAGTGAATATGTCACTCAATATTTGCTTATCTATACTGCTGTTGATGGAAATTTAAGTTTAGTCCTATTTTTTATCATTTGAAACACTGCCTCGATAAATATTCCTTGGAACCTTTGTGTTCATGTGCAAATGATTTACTGAGGTTAAACTTTAGAGTAGAATTTCTGGTTTTATTTATGTGCACTTTTTAATAGATATTGTCAAAATGATCTTTAAAGCGATTGTAATAGTCAACATTTCGATCAACAGTGCGTGCCATTCTGTTTCATTCTTTCTCACCAGCAGATAGTTTTAGCAGACTTTTTAATATTTCCACATGTGTGTGGGAGATGGTATCCATGGCATTGTCCTGAGGACCAGAGAGATCGTGTGTCTTTTTACATGTTATTAGCTATTTAAAGTTTCTTTTTCATGAATGTCCTTTTGTCCATTTTTCTATTGATTTCTTTCCTTATTTCTTTTTAGTACTTGTTTGTTCTTGATGCTAATCTTTTGTCGGTCATATGCTTTGCAAATGTCTTCTCCATGTATGTGCCTTATCACTTTCTAATGGTATCTTGTAACATACATAATTTTGGTAATTTTAATATAGCTGGAGTTTTTTTAATGTTCTTTATTTTTTTAATATCTCACTTAAGAAATCTTTCATACTCCAGTGTCTTAAAGATACTCTAATGTTCTTCAGAGGTTTTTTTCCTGTTATCTTTTCATATTTAGATTTAAAAATCCACTAGAATTGGTTTTGTGTATGGTTTGAAGTATGAATATTTTTCTTAAATCTGGATTTTTAAAAATAGTCTATTGTTTTCTCACAAACTTCAACGCAATCTCAGATCACACATTCAGTTTCTATATGTGCATGTCTTTTTTTTATACACTTTGTTTTCTATTCTATTTCATGGCCTACTTTGATATCCCTATATCAATGCCAGAGTTTCTTAATTATGATTCTTTCGTATTCTCTTTAGCTTGTTCCATGCTACATTTTTAGTTATTATTTGTTGTTTTCTTTTATTCACAAATTCTTTCTTTGACTGTGCCAGAGTTCATCCAGCTCTCGAGCTTTTCATTTCAATGAGTTATATTTTACATTTCTAATATTTCTAAACTTTACAATCACCCACTATTGTCTTTGTTTTCACAGTATGCTGGCATTGTCCTTATTGTTTATAATAGTTGTTAATTGTTTGTCTTTGTAAGGATTCCAAGCATTACTAAAATATTTTTGTTTAATATTTAAAATGTTTTGTTTTAGGTTTCTTCATATATATTAGAGGTTTGGTTTGAGGGAGTGTTATATATAGGATGCTTTTAAAAAAATAAAAGTCTCCTCTTCTCCTTTATACTTGTCTGATTTGCAGTTGTCTCACCTGGTCCTTGTAAGACTCCTGGACCAGAAGCTGGTTTTACAATGGTGTTTTGAGTTCCCAGCCCAAGGTTGTGATATAGATGTCACAGATCTAGTCACTAGGGACAGGGATGGACAGAGTTTGGAGTTTGGTCGTAATCCCTCTCTATATCTTTCTGTTTAAGCCCCCAGGTAGCAGTCGACAGCAACTTCTAGCTTCCATTTACCATCTGGGAACCCCCACCTCTGTCCTTTTCCCTAAGCAGCAAGCCCAGCCCTGGTTTCTTGCCCGACAGGGGGCCCTTTCAGCCCCTGTTACTGTGCAGTAACCTAACTCCAGGCGATCCTGCTGTCCTCTGGAACTGGGGCACAGCAGGCACAGCGTTTCCGGCCCAAAGCACCAGTTTGCTGCTTTGTTTCATTCTTGTTTCTCCAAGATGTTATTCTGTTTTGGTACTCGCCTATGACTTTAAACTTTCTTGCTTTAATTTTAGATTTCATTGCTATTCCAGGCTGAGGAAGAAACTGAAAAATGTGAACTTATAACAAATGGAAATCTATTAGGTCACTTTTAACTTAGGAAACATGGTTGGAAATGATCCCTTACTTCTTCTAATTTTTCTCATATAGCTGCCATATCCATACTAGTCTATCTTTCATATCAAACATAAAAATGTTCATTTTACAGCTTCGGTGCACCCTCATTTCATCCCAACTGCCCACCTTTACCAAATCCTTCAGGTGTTAATGTGCCACTTGGTAGCAAGTTTTAAGTTTAAATATGAAGTATTGTGTCTGCCACCTACTGGCAGTCATTGGGTAGCCTAAATTTTATTCTGAGGAGTTTTGTACCTCTGTAGATGTTTCTTGGCTTTTAAAACTGCATAGATAGAAAGGGGAATATAGGTTTTAGGGAGCTTGTGTTCCTAGAGTTCTAAACTCATTAGCGTCTCCATTTTGACAGAACAGAAAATAAACATGAATATAAGTAAAGTGATAAGGCAAGTTATCCAAGCATTGGCAGCTAGAATATGATTTAATGACTGTTTTCTCCATGGTTAACTGTCTATCAAATGATGCCTGGCCCTGAATACTTACTTTGAGAATCTAGATGAAAGTCACGGAAAAGACATAGTCATGAATTTGCTAACTTTTGTATCTATTTTACACTATCACTGTAGGACATAAAGACTCAATTGCTGTTCTGAGTTTTGTTTTGTTGTGTTTTTTTTTGTTTTGTTTTGTTTTTTGAGTGCAAAGGATATAACTATGTGACTTTCCACCCCCGCTTCATTTATCATCTTTCCCTGAGCGCTGCTCTGTCTATATCGGTTGGCGAGACTCCATTCCAGTTATTTAAAGCCTTTAAAATGGTATGATCTTCCAAAGTAAACTTGGCTATTGCTGCAATAATATTGTATAACAAACCATAGTAAAATCCAGTAGCTTTCAACAGCAAGCATTTATTTGCATAGGTGTAAAGGGCAACTGTGGTTGAACTGAACTAGGCGTGGCTCTTTCAAGCTGTGTGTACATTGTGCTTAGCTGCTGACTGTGGCTAAGGCTTAGGTGTGCACCAGGTGTCTCTCTCTGGGACTCAGGCTGATAAGTAGTGGCTACCTAGGGGATACTCTTCTGTTGTGAAATAGCAGAAGTGCAGGAGGCAAGTCGAACTGTGTGCAAGCAAATTTACATCCTCTCCTTGCATCATGTTAGTTCATATCCCACTAGCCATAGCAAAAGTCATAAGAAGTATCCTACATCCCAAGCAGAAAGTGGAGGTGGGAGTAGATCAATATATGCCGTCTTCCACACCTACATATAAAATAACTGAATGAAATAGTCTTTTAAGAAAACAGAGGCTTAATGTGTTAATACTGAAGTATGAATGCTGAAAGCTTCTAAGGCATTTCAAAGATGTATACCCTGAGAATCCTTTTAAGGCTGGAAATGTGTGATTTTCATTTTCTTATACCCAATTTTTAGTGCAATGCTTGGCTTATGGAGATATGAACACATGAATGAAACAGCTGCCAAGAACAGTGAGAAACTTGTGGGCTTGGAGAGTTGGGATATTCTCCCATCTTTTAATAGTAACAGTTTTATATTTTTGCCTGAGAAAGTCCTAAATGTTCTTGAATAAGGAGAGTGAAAGTTATAATTTCTAAATTCATAGGTTTCTCTCAGTTATTGTCAAATCTTGTATTTTTCTGATATGAATTATCCGTCTACTTTCTATATGTAGAAACGACATATAAACAGCATACTATATAAACAACATAGTAGGTCAGTTCATTGATTATTCATGTAACTCCTATATGGCATCATCCTTTTTGAAAAAACAGGATGGACCCTCTACCTCAAATTTGTCAGATGCCAGGAATGATACACACACACACACACACACACACACACACACCCTATGTAAAGGTTAATTACTGGCTTACTGGCATACGGAGACTTCTAGGGAGATCCCGGCTGGAAAATGCTTTGAGAGAGGAAAAGTAGGAGACTGGAGTTTTACAGTGTTTAGGGTGTTAGCTTAAGGATTCCCACTTGTGGGCAGTGGTTTGTATGGTTAGAAATTCCTGTCAGTGTCAAAGACTTTCTAATCAGATTGCCCAGATGAGGAATGCAGGGGAAGAGGGAGAGATGAGACTTAAAAACTGTCAACAGGCCAGTATCAAAGAATAGAGTTAGACTCTTTCTTTATTATCCTTTTCCCATAATAAATGTGTGATAGTTGAAGGCCCACTGATAAAAGGTGTTGTATTGACATTACAGGAGACGGCCCTTCTTGGCCAGCTGTTGACTTTGATGACACTCAACTTTTTTCTCTTGGTTTCACTGACTTTGACTTTTCCTTGGCTATTTCTGACAAGCACCAAGGTAGCTATGCCTTTTCCAAACAGCATGGTTACTTTGGACTGCGTTGTTTATAGGCATATGATGAGGAAATAAACTGAGAGGACCTTCTGTTCGCCAAGACTAGGCTGCACACTTTGCCTTTATAAGCTTATATATGAGAGCTCAAATTATATTTTATCCTTAGACATCAAAGCAAGTTGTCTGTGACTTTGCCTTTTATAACAAGCACCATTTCGTTGGTGTTAGAGATGGCTGGAAAAAGTTTCTGCAGTTATTCATAGATGAGTTTGTTTGAATGTGTATTGATCTGTCAGTAATTAGCATGTTTTCCTAAATGACATCCTTTATGTACTAGCTTCTTGATTTGGGGAATATAGTTATACTGCTTTTGATATTATTAGATTTATTCTTTAAACCAATTAACATTTATTTTGTTTTATGCTTGTTTAAATAAAATTAACTTTAAAGCAGTTGTTCTCAAACTTTTACATGTGTCATAATCACTTGGAGGGCTTGTTACCTGATCCTGATCTTGGGTAGGCCTGAGTATTAGCATTTCTAACACGTTCCAATCTAGGGACTAAACTCTGATTAACATCATCTTATAACAGAAATATTCCTGAAATCATGGATTTGATGTGCTAGTTTGATTTTTCTCTCCTAATGAGCACTATATTAAATATTCAATTGTTAAAGTCTAGCTGTCTGGTACCAAAATACAGCCTCACTGGTGTGCATGCAAAGCTTTGGAAATGCTGAATATTCTTCTAATATAATTCAGAGTAAGGGTACTTTCTCTTTAAGACTGAACATATGTACTTGAACATGTTTGTAACAGTGTAAGGCAGTGGGTAAAGCCAATGAGAAGCATAGGCAGTATAAATTAGAATCCACGGGCAGAAATAAAGCCATGGTTCTCATTTGTTTGGGAAGTCAGCAATTTTCCAATTCCCCAACTGTGTGCTTAATCCAGTGCTGCAAATGTTTTGTGTGTGTGTGTGTGGGGGGGGTGGTAGGGAAGGGCTTGGATATATGTGAAAGAATATAAGTGGAAACCAGATTTGACTGTAAACTGGTGACTATAGGTTTGAAAGTCCTCATAGAGAAGACAGACGAATTATAATCACATAAATTGATAGGACCAGCCATTAAAATTCACATAGTTCATGTTGACTCCAAGCTCATTTAACCTCTCTGTGATTAAAAATACTCCACATTCCTTTTAAAGAATTATGGAAAAGATTTACCAAGTTTACAAGTAATTCTAGTAAGTCAATAAACCCAGCAATCTTTCAGTTCCTGGGGATTTTGAGTTTTGGTGACACCTGATGTTTGCTCAACCATTTGAACAATGAACAAACAAAAACAAGCAAACTCTACAGAGTAAATAACACAGGTTCACTGAATTTGAATGACATGTTTGGCACTTATTAGCATGTGGTTTTGGAGAAAGTTCAACCTTTGCTCCTCAGTTTCCTCATCTGTAAAATGGTCCCTGACATGATAGGATCTACTTTGCGTGTTGTAAGGATGGCCTGAGTTAATCTGTGTGGAGTGCTTAGAACAGTTCTTGAGAAATAGTACTCAGTATCACCTGTATCTGTGTATAATTAAGAGAAGCTCAGTCAGTGAAGAACTGTAGCCGTGGTTACTATGTGCCCCCATGTTAGATCATTTTTCTTTCTGCTTTTGGTGCATTGGAAGACACTGCTCTGTAATTGTACCTGACAGAAAGGGCTGCTTTATTGTTGTGAGCTGATCAAAAAGGAGAGTACATGAAACAAAAAGGGTCCTTATCAATTAGACTAAGTACTTCAAAGAGATTTATTTTTATGGAGGGAAGTTTACTACAAATTTTCCCCCCAAGTGTTGAATCCTGCCAGTCAGGGTCCTTTTTCCTTTTTCTGTCTTTCTGTGTAATGTATTATTTTCCTAAAAGACATCCTTCAGGCTTTTTTTGTTGTTAGGGGGTGGGGTGCTAGATTATTTGAATTCATTTGTTAATTTCCATTGGGGCTAAGGTGGCTTCAAAGAGATCTGCTCTTTTCAAGCCCTAATATTCGAAATCTCCATTCCTTATTTTCACACACGTATAGAGTCCCAGAGCTACTAAATACCAAGGACAACTTCTCTTTTTAACAAACAAAAACATCCTTAGTCTTGAATTGAGATCTCTGCTTCACAATCCTTACCCCCAAGAGATGGGAGAGAATTTGCCTTGGTCTAGTGCAAGGCATTTGCAAACCCCAAAAACATAGGGGAGGTGACTCCCATTAGAAGACATCTGGAAACCCCTAATCTAACTCTGACTCATTATTCTGAAACCTTTGTATCCTCAGCATTCTCTTGTGAACCCTCAAATCAAGTATTCCTCTAGTGAGAGCATTAACTTCCTCCTTTTACACTCTGCCCAGAGATTTTATTTCATCATTCTTGTCAGGAATGACAATGTTGTCTTGCCAGCTGTTACACTGGGACCACTGGTAAAATTATTTGTTTAGGGAGGAGATAAAACAAGATTTACTGGATGTTGTTAGCTTTGCAATGATCTCCTTTATCAATCTGTTAATTAGTCATAACTATGTCTGTCACACCCCTACAGGTACAATTTACACAAAATTAATCATTTCAAAATATAGTCTGTTTAATTTCTATTTAGAATGTATATGTTATTCCCAAAGGACGTTGGTTTTGCAAGAAGTGTGGGTTTAGCTAACCTCCCTTTGCCTACTTTGTAGAAGTTGAGAATTGATTAAGATTTAGCTATCACTCTTCACATGGGTTAGGACTTAGTAAATTCTTATTTCATGAATCTAGAGGCTCTCTTGTGCCTATACAATATTTGTGTTTGATGTATGAGAAAACTAATGTAACTAGAGCAGTCTTTTTTTCTTATATGGTAACATTAGGTATACATGAAGGAAATGGCAGGAAACACAGAGGTTTCCTCAAACTTCCATGTGACACCACCTTACTCATTCATAACCCAACTCAATTCCTCTTCTCTTGGGTGCCACTTATTATCCCGATTTTTGTTAATATTATTTGCTTTTCTTTTATAGTTTTTTCATTTATGTATACCTGGGATTAGGATTATTGGTAGGTAGTATGAGTATCTTTAACTTTATTAGAAAATGCCAAGTATTTTCCATAATGATTGTACCAGTTTGCATGCCTACCACTCATGTATGAGAGTTTCCATTGCTCCACATTTTCACCAACGCTGTTTTGCTGTTTTGTCAGACTTTAAATATTCCTGATTACTAGAGAGAATGGTCACTTTTTAATGTATCTATCTGTTACTTTGTACATCCTCTTTATAGAGTGCCTAGTGATACTTTTTGCCTCTTTTTTATTTTCTATAATTTCTTAGGAATTATTAATATATATATTTATGCTAGATCTTTGATTATTTGTTTCAGGTATATTCTCCCACTCTGACTTGTCTTTTCCCTCTTTTATGATGTATTTTGATGAAAAGTAGTTCTTAATTTTAATGTAGTAAAATTTGTCTTTTTTATTTATATATAGTACGGTTTAAATCTTAAGTCCTTTCCTATCCTGAGGTTTAAAACAATTATGCTATATTCTCTTATAAAATATTTGTGCCATATTCTCTTATAAAATATTTGTCCTTTCCTATCTTGAGGTTTAAAAAAATTATGCTATATTCTCTTGTAAAATATTTTGTTTTTTACACTTTAGCTCTTAATTAATTTAGTATAGGTTATTATATGGTATAGTCAGTCCAGATTCATGTTTCTCCATATAAATATCCACTTTTCCCAACTGATTGTTACTGAAAAGACCATTCTTAGTGGAAATAAAGACTTCCCACTCTTCTTCTCTCTAGGCTGTCCTATTAGCCTATTTGTTATCCCCACATCAGTACCACACCACATTAATTATGTTGTGGTAATTAAAAATGATTCTTGTTAGGTGTAAGGCAAATTGTCTTTTTATCTATTTTTTCAGGAGTTTCTTAGCTCTTATCGGCTTTTGCACTTCTGTGCTTCTTAATTTTCAACAAAACAAAAAACCCTTAGAAATGTTGAATGGTATTGCATTTAATCTGTAGATTGATTTGGGAAAATTACCATCTTTAAAATATTGTCTTACCAAAAACATGGCTTGCTCACTATCTGTCTGTGTCTTTCCTTATAATATATTTTAATATAGTGTTTCTAGTTTCTCATGAGATCTTAAATATTTCTTGTTAAGGTTCTTTCTAAATACTTTGTACTTTTAGGGGTACCATAAATATTATCTTAAGTTTTCTTTTTTAAATTGTTGCTGGTATCATGACTTTTGTATACTAATTTTATATCCAGCAACCCTACTATACTTACATAGTAATTCTAACATTTTTATCTGCATAATCCTTTGGATTTTTCTAAATATACAGTCACAGTGAATAATAGCTTTTTTCCCCCCTTTAGTTATGTGGTATGAGTGATGTATGCATGAGCATGTTTTTTTTCTTTTTTTCTTGTCCTACCGTATCTGCTAATACCCTCAGGAAAATGATGAATAGGAGTGGTAGTAACAGAAATTCTTGTGTTAAGCTGAATCTCTTAGAGAAAACATGTAAAAGTATAATATTTGATGTAGATTTTTAGGCTTAATATCCTATAGAATTAACTTTTTTTCTTTTTGTTGTACAGTTCTATTAGTATTAACCCATGTTACATAAGTCACATAACCACCACCATAATCAGGATAGAAAATAGTTACATCACCCCAAAAATTCCTTTATGTGCTATCCTTTTGTACTCAAACCTTCTCTCATCTCTAACCTTTAGCCAATACCGATCCGATCTGGTTTTGGCTTTTCCAGAATGTTATATAAACGGTATTAAACGTAGTTAGCATTCTGAGGCTGATTTCTTTCACTCTGCATAATGTTTTTTGAGATTTGTCTATATCAATGTATGTATCAATAGTTCATTCCTTATTATTGCTGAGTAGTATTCCATTCTATGGATATACCACATTTACCCGCTAATTATGTATGTTTTCTACCTCTGCACATTACTCAGTTTTGTATTATTTTCTTATCCTTAATGACAAAAATGTACCTACATCATGGGGTTATTTAGGGACAAAGTGAGTTAACACATATGAGGTACTTAGATAATACCTGGTATATAGTGAATGCTCAATAAATACACTTCATTATTATTGTCTCCAAAATTAGTAAAGTTTTTGAGGTAAGAAAGAACATGACAAATTCAAGGAATAGCAAGAAAGCCAGTGTGCCTGGAGCACAACGAGCAAGGGGAAGACTGAGAAAGGTACAGAGGAGCCAGGTTAGAAAGGGCCTTTGGGGCTGCAGCAGGGAGTTTGGATTTCACTCTTAAGTAGCATGGAAAGCCAGGGGTGAGACATGGTCTGTTCAAGCCTTTAGTAGGGCATTCAAGCCACTGTGAGGAGAATGGTTTTTGGTGGTGGTACTAGTAAAATCAGGTAACTTTTTCAGATTATTGCAGTGGTTCAGGGAAAGGATGGTGGTGGCTGGGACCATAGTGGTGGTTGTGGGATGGTGAGAAGTGATTTGATTCAAGGTATGGTTTGGATGTAAAACTCACAGCACTTGCTGATGGAGTCACAGCTCAGTGGACCACATTCCCCGTAAGAGCAGCAGTGCGGCTAATCATAATTATCAACAGCAACACTCCTCTCCTGTTCTGGCTTTACCAAAGATGTCCCTCACCCGCTTTTGAATTGAAACCTAAACTTTTATACCTGAAACCCACTTGAAGAAATCGCCTATCTTTTCAAACATTTTAAAATGGCATATAACTGACATTTTTTAACAACCCAAACACATTTTATAATATTTGTAAAATATTGGCTTATCCCACAAAAACATTTTCTTATAGCATTTTGTGCTGTGGTTCTCTGCAGCCTGTGTAGTTCTGTGATTCCCCCATATCCTTAGCCATCCTGATGGAAATAAAGCTGTAACTGCTTCATGCTTAACCAAAGAGGTCATAGTTTTAGTGGTTGACTGGAGTTCCTGTGTACACTTGGGATTTATTGTTGGAATAAACATTATTAGACTCAGACTAAAATTGGACCAGAAATTTTTTTTTGTCTTCCTTTCAATCTCTACTCACCCTAGATTCTCTGATCCAGTAACAAATTGTCTTGACTTTCTGAAGTGATCTAAAGATTAAAATCGGCCCTGGGTGTTTGAGTAACCTCACATTCAAATGGAGACTTTTTTTTGGAGGAGGGGGGGACAGTGTTAAAAATAGAATTCTCTGATCTCATATAGAAAGCTTTCTTTTATTTCCTATGTGTCCGCTGTTAACACGTCTATATTTGTTCTGTGTGGGGCCTTAACTTCTAACTCCTCCTTAAAGACAAATACCTGACCCAGTCTTTATCTGGAATACTCATCATTTTTAACCTTATCCTACCTGCCTAATTGGGGAGTTCTTATAATTCAAGGTTTGCTAAATGGAGGGAAATCTTCCCTCTATCCTGAGCTACTTGTCCTATCTCGTCCCAATTTTCAACATCCCTTGTTAAGTTAATGTCAAACTGTAGCATTCATTTACTCAGTTTACTTGTACAACCACCTCTAGAATCTTGAAGATACTCACTTTGAATTTTGCATATAATTTTGTGCTTCTTTGTAATTGGCTTCTTTTGTGATCTTACAGAATATCAAGCTGCTATTTTACACTTGAAGAGGGAGCACAAAGAAGAAATTGAAAACCTGCAGGTATATCTCTTCGATCTATTGAACTGATTATGTTAGGCTGATTCTTAGTTTTCTCATGTGTTGAAGTAAATAGTCCCTTTTGAAAGTATATTTACCTAGACAGCACCTGCAGCTTGCACCTGCCAGTGGGCACTGAATCTGTTCTGGGGATGAAAGCCTTGCACTTTGTTTTTAACAGAATTCAATTCCTATTTTTTAAAAATACCTCAAGTACATCAGGTTGCGAAAATGATTTGACCGGGAAAAAATGATGATTTTATTTGTAAAACAGATGATAGAATATTTAGACTTTTGCTGTTTGCAAGAGGTATTTAAATAGTTATTTTTCCTGTGCATAGTGTAAATTATTTTATTTGGCTTACTTCCATTCATGTGTTTGTATTTATCTGTCAGCACATGCCCATGATATGATGTCATGCAGATTAAGGCACTCAAGGAAGTGACCCTCCCTAGTAGCAGGAAGAGTTGTGTCGAGCCATCCATTCCATATCCCCAGGGAGTTCTTAGAACTTGCTGGCTTGATTTTTTTAGGTGAAGCCCAGGAAGACTGAGGCATCATTTTCTTCATCCCACCATCTGTCATTCCCTTATGTTTGGTGTTCGCTTGCAGTGCCCGCAGCAGCAAGTTTCAGGGTCTTAATTTTAAATAAGTTAATACTGAATTGGGCACTGATTCTAGGTTACTGATGGCTGGGGTGATCCCATACCTCAGGAAAGGACAGTAGCAGAATTTAAATAAAACTTGGTGCTTAGTGCTAACCATTTACTAGTTAATTTAATAAGTTTGTGCATCAAATATTCTCCTTTTCAATAAGTGATAATGCGTTTTTAAAATAGCTGAGACCACGTATTAGAGTATACATGAAACCATTGCAAGGAGCAAAAAGATCATTAAATAAGTCATAGGGTGTATGAATTTAAGCCACCCCCATCCAGCTTGGTTTAAGTAGTTCAGAAGAGGGAATGAGTCCATTTCACAAGGAAACAAAAAAGTGGAAAAGTACCTCTGTCTCCTAGGGGAAAAAGAGAGGTGGAGGCTCTTATCTCCTTTGTTGTGAAATGCTCTACAGAGACCTCTCTTTATTTATCTTTGTTCTGGTGTGCCAAAGATTCTCAGCTATCTCAGAAGAACTGAAAAGGGAATTAATTTAAGAAACGGATTTCTAACAAGGGGTAGGTCCAGAGTAGTTCTGTGGGCAGAAGTTTTATATAACAGCTCAGTTGTAAGAGTTAACGCTAACTTTCCCCAAATTGGAGACCAGCCCTGTTGAGGGCTTTGACAGCTAAATAATATTCACAGCAACAGCAGGTGCTTACAGTTCATGAGTTCTTACTTTGTCCTGGATATTGTTTTAGGCATATACATAGATTATTTAACGTCATCTCCACAAAAGTCCTATGATCTTACATCGCAAACTAAGGAAAGCTTGGAGAAGAGAAAGAAAAGAGTAAATGGAAAGGAAAAAAAGTGTATTGAGATCATGTTCTCTATTTAAAATAAAGATTAGACCAAGGGTCGGTTAAAAAAAATGTTCCTAATTATGTCTTTAGTGTTCTTTAAGTATCTCTGAAAGAAGTGTCTGCTCTTTTAATACTATTAGTAAACTTAAAAAAATTTTTGCCCCATACTCATGATTTATATCTAATTGCTGAAACCCTATGGCCATGGCACACTACTGGCGTCAGGGCAGGGCAGTGTACCTAATCCATACACTTAACTGCGGTTTAGAACTATTTCAGCTATCACAGACAGCCCTCAGTAGGAAATTGTCAACTCTTATTCTGGAGAATTGTTTTGTTGGCAAACAGTGTTTTAAAGATAGAATTAGGAATAAATATTTTAAAATATGGAAGGATTTCTAGCTGCTTCTTTTTTAAAAAATGGCAAATCTGGCAGTAGTGGGCTTATTTTCCTGTATGACTCCAGCCTGCAGGGGTTGAGTAGCAGGTATCTGCTTCAACTGGGACGCTTGTTCTCTAGTTTGCCCTTGTCCCTACTCTGAGCCATTTCACTTGCCTGGCTCCTTTATGCTTTGATTAACCTCTGTTCTCTGGAACATGGGAAAAAATATAATAATTCTATTGGCAGCAACACCAACCAGTCAGAACAGGTGCAGCTCATAAAACAGACAATAACCTAGCCTGACTGTACTTGTGGGCACTCAATATCATCCCTACCTGTTTTATCTCACAAAGTAACAAAGTCTCATCTGTTGTCATAAGACTAGTGGAAGATAACAGGTGGAAGAACTGCTATTTCTATGCTCATTTCGGCAGCCTTCAATTGCCTATTAAATTTTCTTTCTCCACTTATAGGTCGTAGACAAGTCAGACATGTTTCAGGATGTCTTCGACATGTCTGTCTAGAATAAGGAAGATTTTGTGCTTAAAGTACACCAAAAAGTGATTAATTCTGTCACTATATACAAGAATCGATGGGTATCATATTTAGATTTTGGGAAATGTTTTCATGGAGTTTAAAGAAATGATATGATTCAATAAACAGAGAACTTAAATTCAGTTTTCTCTTCTGTTTTTGACTATAGATTTGTAGGGGAGTCACTTAATTGTTCAATTCCCCCAACCTGAAAGTGGGATCCTTTTACCACCTAAAATAATTTGATTGGAGATTGACATTTTCAACCCAGAGTCCCAAGGCTTGTATGTGGAGAAGTCTGGAGTTTTTAATCTCACGCCTACTCTGCAGCCAACATTTGTGGAGTGCTGCACTAAAGAAAGGGCAAGGCTTGGTCCTGGGACTGGCTATTCAAAATGCGCAGCAACTTACATCTTCCCCTTATTGTCCAAAAGCAAAGATTTCTTGATGCCTCGAATGAGTCAATTTCCAGAGCCTCTTCTTTATATAACTTCTATACAAAGTCAAAGCACTTGGCTGACTTTTCTATTCAAACCTCCAGTAGGAGAGTGATGGTAGGTCAGAGACTGTCCATGATTTTACTATTTTATGTCATTTACAGTATAACCACAGCAAAATTCTTTAATTTTGTTCAAGTATGCTCTTCGTTTAGCAAACTCTGCCTTCAGAATTTATGATCACTTCATGATACTTGGCATCATCTTGTTCATTTTTCCATTTTGGATAATTCTATGTTACTGATTTCATTTTTGAAAAGTCGACATCTTACCTTTACAGATTTTCACTCATTTGAGACATTTTAGCCTGTGGTAGCCATTGTAGAAGTTCATGACTACTGGGTAGAAACATAGTTCTGCCCTTCTAAAGCATATGATAAAATTAATTTTCCCACAGCACAGTATGGCATTATTTCTTTGAGATTGCTTAGGAGCAAGGTTTGAAAATCGTCATCACAGCTGTTGTATGAAATGACTATACAGCTGATCTTTTGCCTTATTGTAGTCAGAGAATTAGGTGTGATGTTATTTTATGCATGATGAGAATATGAAAAACCTCTGGGTTTTGAGTCAGGACTTGGTTGAACTCCTTGTGCTGTGACGTTAGGAAATGAATCAACTATTCTGGGATTCAGTTTTCTTGGTTTTGGCATCTGTACACTGACAATCATGCTGCCGATGACACCCCATTCCAGGACTGTTTACTGTGATGCACATCCAGTGGCATGGTCGTGTAGACGTGGCTCAGTAGGTGTTATCGCTCATTCCTTTTTCTCTGCACAAGTCTCATGATTAGGCGACCTGAATTTTGAGTAGTCTTCATGCTCTTTTGGTTGAGGACTTACTTGAGACATTTGACTTACTCTTTTAAGGCGATTTTCCCATGATCTTCCAGCTGTTCTTCCGCCTCCATGCTCTTTATCAGGGCAGTCTAAAGCAGGCTTCCTAAAGCTTATTCCACTGAACCGTGAGCCCCTGAAATGCTCCTTGACAAAAAGATTTCATGTTCAAATAAGTTTGAGAAATATCTAGTTCCCCTGCTAGGATTTTACCATGTATAGAGAGAACCTGCAAAACAGAAAACTGTGTAACTTTTCTGTTACATAATTCTTTTGCCCCTCCAAGTAACCCATTTTCTGGAATAATGGTCTATGTTGATTTATATAATCTTATCATCTCGATGTATCATCCACTTATGAGTTCAAGTTAAATTCTTTGTGTGTTTTCAGCATCATTTTCATGCCACCAAGGTCCTGCTTATTAATCTGCTCATTCTAGGCACCCTGGAGGGAGCAAAGATTTTTGTCTGTAATATCTTTTAAAAGTACCTACCAAAGTACTTGACACATAGATGATGCACAAATACCTTATATAACAACCTATGATTGAAAAATAATAGTACCTAACTTTTAATAGAAACCCTACTGTGTGCCAACCTCTTTTCTAGTCATTTAGCATTAGTATTATAAAGAGTAAATGTAGAAATATAAGTAAAGTTTAGATTCATCCCCATTTTACAGATGAGAAAACATGAGGCTCTCAGAGAATGAAGTCTGAGGCTACTAAGAAGGGGACCTGAATTTGAATCCACCTAGATTTGTCTGATTTTGAAGCCAATCCTCTTTCCAATAATCAATGCAACAATAATGGAAAGAACATTAGATTTAGAATCAGAAAGTTTAGATTCTTAGGTCTTGGGTTTGACATGATGAACAATGTGAACTTCAGGAAATGCTTTTGGGCTCAGTTTTCTAATTTCTAAAATGAGAGACCAGGCCATATAATCTAATAGCACCTGTGAATTTTACGATTGGCCCCACCATCCAAAAATTAAGTTCAGTTATTTAGCACACTGTACTTTCAGCCTTAGGATTATTTGACTTAAAATTTCTAAATTCGCGTTACTTATACCCCCCATGCCCCACCCTTTTTTTTTCTTAAGTTTTTTCCTAGAGATTCTCCTTTCTAATCAGGAGTCTTTTCTCAATTCTACTTGCCTCTGTGGAATACGTGATCAGGTTTTCAGTAACAGTCTGAATGAAGCACACTAGCCTTCTCGTGCTTTTTCAGATGCCCAACTCTCAGTGAATGGGATGCCGCTCTTAGAATGGTAAATGAGACATCAACAGGGGGGACCCAGTTTTTCATGACGGGAAGGAAGCTTGAAAGTAGGATATGGGTAGGGGACTTTGATTCTCTGCTTCATCCATTTTGAAAGTTGAAAAACAGAAAATAACCGAAAAACTGTATACCTCTCATCTGACTTTTGAGCAGATTTGGATAATTTAAAAATATTGGTTTTAAATATCACTTCAAGCAATTTGGAAGTAGGTGCCATGGAAATGATAGATTCTTTTTATCTGTTTTTAACTAATGTTTTTTGCGTCGTGGGATAGAAGACAAAGAATTAGCCAACAGTGACATTTCCTTTACAGGAAGCCTCCCCCGCCACACCCCCCTCCCACCCCTCTATTCATCACATGCACAGTCCTTAACTGAGGAGAAAGTTTACTGAGCAATGGCCTCTGGCAGGCCCCTGATGGTTGTGCAATGCAGTTACATTTCTAATATGGTAATTCTCTCTGTGAAATGATCCAGGGATACATGCCAAACTGGAAACTAACTTACACTGCACCTTGTTGTCCCCAAGAGAACCGAATGGTGTGTTGGCCTCCATTAAGAGAAACTTGTAGATTTCCTTATTTCTTCCATCTTCAACTCATCCCACTGGTCCTTTTTCATAATTTACACATTGCTGTTGAAGCAAAATTGAGTACAAACTACACTTAAGCTGATACAGCTAAATTTATAAAGACACGTAAATCCTGACCCTTTTCCATTTGTTATATTCTTTATTATCAACACAATACATTTAAATCTGTTAATTCCTGGATATTGCTGTGAGGGAAAGAGAGTAATTTATAGACCAATAAACAAAACTTTCACAAAGATGAAATATGATTTCATCAAACCCTTATGGTATTCCCCTAAGTGCTGATATTAGTATAATTCATTACCGAGATGCCAAAAAGAAGAAAAAAATTTAAATGTTGAGAAATATTTTAATTCATTGTTTTATTGTAGATGTATAATACAGCATATGAGTTTAGTAAATTTGCTGGTTTACTGATGTTGAGATGCCTTTTAGGCCACCGGCTACCAAAAAGCCTGCAGACATATTCGGAGTCAAATTTTAATGGCAAACGCGAAGCAATTAATATCCTAGCTCACTTGCAACCCAGGAGCCCTTTTTCTCAGCCTTTAGGCTGCTGTCTTGTTCACATAATTCAGACTTTATGTCAAGCTGTGCTTGCTGATGGAGGGAAGCTGGTCGTAGAATGAAGAATATGGGCATGACTCATTTGTATCATGGAAACTAATGCTGGTTTTGTACGCCTCCTTCATGCGCCATCAGCTCTGTCATCCCTACTGAGTCTTAAACTCCAAACGTGAGTCGCTTACGTGGGCCAACATGGTTTTTCTTTTTTTCAATAGTTTTTTGACTTTAGGCAACAGGCTGATATTGGAACAGGTGACTTTTTGAATGTTAGCCTTTGCTTTTTTGACTCTTCATGAGATAGGAGGAAGTGAGCTCTGTTAAAGCCTGTGGGGAGTGCTTCCTTCTCTCCAGACGTGTTCTGCTTCGCTCAATAATTTCGTGAATTTTGTATAATCCTGTACTATAAGGTGAATAATAGGTTCTTCAGCCACAAAGTAAGAGTGTAAGATTAAGTCTGTTTCCTTCCCGTTCTGAAGCTATTACTTCTGGCCTGGGAAGAGTGGGCCCACATGTCTGCCTGAACTCAATTCTAAGCGTCTGTGGTCCCTTTGTCCTACCAAGTAGCCAGAACGTGATGAATAATTGCTGAACGATGTGACTTGACATTGTGGGAGATTCCTACACAGTATTTTGGTAGACTGCTCTTTTGGAGGTAGCATGAAAAGAGCCACAGCGTTCTTAAATTTGTGACACCATCAAACACAACCCAGAAAAGTTCGGTCAGCACAGTGTCATTTAAAAAGTCATCTTTGAATAATTTTAAATGAGCACATGAGTTCTCATTTGCTATAACACTTCTTCACATTTCCTGTTGTTTTAAATCTGGGGTCCAGATTTGCTTGTTGATGTTGGTTGCCTGGCCCTATAGACATCAAGTTGGTGACCCTGGTACGGAGGATGAGAGGCTGGGTAAGAGCGTCCTCATCAGCTTTCTCTGTGGTCTCATGAGTACTAAGCAAAAATCCCTCAACCTTCAGGTCTTTGTGGACTTTTACATTTTTTCCCCTTTCCTTCTTCCTTAACGTTTTCCCCCTTTTCCTTCCTATTTCTTGTTCTTCCCTGAAAAGGCTATTGATGGGATAGAGAGGGCAGCAGTGTTGGAAGGGTAAATAAAAAAATGAGCTCTTACTGCAAAAAATTGGTATGGTCTATGTTCTAGAACATTTTTAGGAAGGAGTAGGAAGAAATTTTTGTTTGATTTTTTTTAGAGTTTAAATGCTGAGTGCTCTTTGCTTTCTAACTTAATTGAAGATGGTTATAAACATAGCTATTTATTGACTACGAAGTGCCAGCTCTGCTAGGCACAGTGCTCAGTGCTTCATATACATAATTTTTAATCAGTTGAGACTCAGAGAAGTAAAGTGCTATCCCGAGTTTTCTCAGTTGGTTACTGCAATGGCAAGATTTACTAACCAGCTCTGTCTGTTTTTTAAATCTGCTTCCTTTTCACTGCCACCTTGTCTACTAATTAGATTCACTTTCTTTAGTGTAATGGCTTTTTAACTTTTCATTCACCCTCTTCCCCTCATCCTATGGCAAAGACCTCTGCAGATCATCCCCTGTTCTTACCCTATACAAGCCAAGCTCCTTATATGATAAAAAACAATGGAGACATTTGTGTGGTGTGGTGAAAGAGAAAAATAGCAACAGAGTCCTCTTATTTCACTGGTTTCTGAAATGACCAGCTGTTCTTCCTGCCTTAGTACAGAGGAAAGGAGCAGGTAGGAGATTGTTCTCTTCAACTTCATTTCGAACAACTGGCCCTGAGCCCAGTTTGAGGATGAGCCTCTAGTATTTATCACCATAATCTTTATATTTGTCTATAATCATCTTAGAGATTCGAAACCTGAGTTTCACAGAAATCAATTTCTGAGGCCATAAATTAAGTAAGAAAACACTGGGGCAAAACTTCTACGCATCTTGCCAGCTGCTTACTTCATTAACTTCTGCAGTTTAAATATGGGGTTCTTTAGTTGTTCTCAGATCTTCTTCAGCAGAGCTGCCAGCATTACTAATTCCTTAAGCACCTGGGGTGATATAGTTGTTCCCTGTGCCATCACCTATTTGTAGCATGTGTCCATGCTAACAAGGCCAACCTCATGTAGGCTTCTACATCCATAGTGTGAATTTCTGGACTCAGAGGATTTACAATTTACTTAGGAAAATAGAATTTATACCATAAAGGCTAAATACCAACAGGCGGCTTATACTATTTAATATTAGCTAATATTAGACCATATGCTAATGGACTGTTAGCATTTTTAAATTAGTGCAATTTGCAAATTTCAGATCTTATATCTCAACTGAGAGATTTGTCAGGTCTCAGATCTTATCATTGCCATAAATGAGTAGCAATTTCTTTTGCTGTCTCTTGAAGCTGCTGTAGGTGTCTCTGTAATAGTTATGCTTATTTTGTTTTAATATACTCTATGGTATGACCTCCTATCTGTTTCAAATAAATGTAATACACATAATTTAAAGTATTAATTGTGATAGGGATGTTGCAGAGATATATGTGGGTTTGTGTAAATAGGTTATCAGTGTGTTTTACAATTATTTTAGAAGCCATTGCCCAATCTCACCACTGGAGGGCAGCTTGACCCTTTTTTCTCTTAAAACTTGAAGTAGATTTTCTTTTGACCATTGAAGCAGCGTTCCAGTTCAGAGCTTTACTTTAAACACGTGAAAAATAAAATTACTCTTAGCTTATTTCACAGAACAGCATTCGCAGATATGTGCACACAGGTCTGTACTCATAGGCATAACGTCTAATGTATCTACAGAAGCAATACATGTGTGCTTCTGACTGTACATATACACACACATTCTACATGACAAAAGACAAAGAGCCACCTAAAAACAGTGCCTTATGAAATTGATCATCTGTGTTTCATCTGAGAATGGAATTATCAGAAGGAAATTAGAGGTCCCTCTAGCATTCATTCATTCACTGTATATTAAGAACTGGGTGTTATGCACTCTACTAAATGCCAGAGGAAGCAGAACAGACATGGTTTTTTTCTGGGAGCTTGTAGTCTAGTCAGAGTCACAGATATTTATAAAATAATCACTTGATAAATATATGATGAGTGCTATGGATAAATATATAGTGTGAGATGCTATGATAAGATATAATTTAGATTTGGAGGGTCAGGGAAGGCTAATTTTAGGAAGTGACATTTAAGCAGAGGTCTAAAGTGTCAAGAGGAGTTTGGCTGGTTGAAGAGCTACAGAGAGGACGGTGTGACTGTAGCTCAATAAGCGACAAAGAGAAGAAGGGTTGGGGATGAACCTCTAGAGTAGTATATTTCAAACTTTTAAACTGCATTCCAGAATTTAAAAAATGTGTTTTATATTGAAACCCAGACTACATGTTTGTATGTGTATATATGTGAGAAATAAGTAAGAAGAATTTATTTCATCTGATCTCCTCTGATATGTTCAACTCTCTTGTTTGAAAAATGCTGATGTTAAAGCATAAATTGGTTTGCTGTTCTACTAATGGTTCATGGACTGCAGTTTGAAAAACATTGGAGTGGAGGAGGGCAAGAGGCTGAATTCTGGAAGGGTTTGTTGGTCTTTTTAAGGTTTCCCAATTTCATTTTCAAAATAATGATAATCTACTGACTAATTCTGAACAGAAGAATGTGTGACATGAATAGATTTGCATTTTCAAAAGACTCCTCCCCGCTGTGACTCGTGTTTGCTGCAAATACATAGATATAATAACATAATTTAAAGTATTGAGGAAACATAGGTTAATGGGGTTTTTTTTCAAATTTGTTTATAAGTTTATAAGTTGAACTATATGAAATTGCCAATACCTGACCTGTTTGATTTATAAAATAGCAGTTTCATATGGCTTAATCTAGCATAGTCACACCAAAAGGCAAGGAGGTTAATGCGTGCTGGAATTATATTTCTTTGGATGGATCATACTCTGAAATATTCACTGGGGCCTCAAGCAAGGATTGAGAAACGACAGCTGAAAATGTCACAACGCATTGCCTAGGGGATAGTGATGCTGATGTATTTGACAGTAACTCTTTTCAAATTAGAATTGTTGAGACCTCTTCTGACTCTTGTTCCCCAAGTCACTCACAAAATAATCTTGGTAAGCAATTTCCCAGTTTTCATGTAATCTATGAAAAATAAAATTGCTAAAAATTGTTTACCTATCTTAAATTGGTATTCCCGGGTCTAGTGAACAGGCTAAATAGATCATTGATCTTTCTAAGTGAACTCAGACTGATGTTTAACTACATAAAACATAAATAATTGTGATCCACTATTGATCAATTTGGTTTCTGTAAAATTACTTGCATTGGTGTTCCCTCACAGACTTTATAGTAAAACTTTTTCACTTCTAGAATTAAAAGTTATAGAACTGTTATACTGTACAGATGCATACATAGGAAAATAGAAGATTAGGAAAGGAAGTGAATTAAATATCTAATTACATTTATTATACGTCTTTTTGTTAAATAAATGTGGCGTTGAATATTCCTTTACCTCTCTCAGATACCAGCTTTTTTTAGGTAAATGAAATTTGAAAACTAAGATGTGTCCTGCCACTCATTAATAAATAACCTGGGAGTCTTTTTATAATTTAAAATTTATCTTCAATCAGTCCTCCTGAAAATTGATGAATATTACCTCTGATCATATGTCCTATTTTCAACTCGAGTATTATAGTTCTCAACCACATCATCTTCTAACTCTCTTAAGTAGTGAATCTGTAATTATTTTCATGCAGAAAAGGGTTTTCCTTTTTGATATTTTATTTCCAGCACATAAAATAACATTGATTCTAATAACGATTAATATAATAGAATATCATTATTTTTTGTGAAATTCCAACGTTCTCGCGTAGTGGCTCAATCTTGAAGCTCGATTGCCAAAAACAAATGGAAACTCCTTTCCTTTTGCTATAAAACAATGGTGAACGGGCCCAAAAATGAGAAGGGGAGAAAACAAGATTGCATTACAAATCTGGCAACATCAGCCACACTAGTAAAATCAAATCCAATGTTGTTTTATGACTCTGAATTTATGTGAGTGCCCAGGATCAAAGGGCTCAAGTCCCACTGGACTACAAGGTCCATAGTTCATGGCAAAAACTCATCAAAAAGAACTTTTTAGTCGTTTAAGCTTTTCATTTTAATCAACCGCAGCAATAAAAGAGCCTTTAGGTGTCCAAAAACATTTTGCAAGATCAAGAGGTGGTTCTCTTGCTCGTAGAAGCCGCTTTCTTATTGGATCCATATAATGCCTGTGGCCTCAGAGTGTCAAAGGGCCACTGCCTCCACATTGTTTGCCCTTGTGGGATGGTTTCTTTTGGTTCTTCTAACTGTGTATTATGTGATAGTAAATTATGGTGTCTGACGGAAGGACCATAAAATTTTCACACAATCTATCAAGCTATTTCAGCCATTTAAAGTTTGGTCTCTGACAGCAGGCCAGTACTTTGTAATGTTTAGACAGAAACAGAGTCTGCTGCCGGCCTCTTGACAAGTATCTAGAGAGAGCTCTGCCTAGGAGAAAGAAATACGAGGCTTGAGAGTCAGACCTCATCTTAAGTTGTAGCCCTGACACTTCATATGATGGAGGTTTTGGACAGCCGATAAGATGGGGATCCTGCCACAGTATCATTCAGATTATATTGGGTAATATTTGTGAAGTTACTATCCAGAGATAAGAACAGATATGCACTAGGCATAGATTAGGCATGGAACCAGCCCGAGCCAGTCCTGCATTGTCAATAGGAGACTCAGTTAAAGGGAGAGCTGACCAGAGGGAACAAATTGATTAGAGAATGTGGAGAAGGGTGAGGTCAGGGACCCGAGAGGTTGAATTAGCTCTGGGAAAAAATGGGGGCATTTCTTTTAAGACAAGAAGGAAAACTTTTTTAAATGAGCACCTTCGTCTTTAGACTATTGACACCTTTATTTCTTTGTCTCATTTTTAACTTTGGTTCCCGTGCATAGAAAAAGAAACTCAGACACCTAATATTTTTTTTCCTGGGCTCTTCGATATCATCCCCTACCACCTCTTTTGTATTTTTTCTCATTCATTGTTCCCTTTTTGGCAGGTGCCTTCACCCATTTCTGATGATAAATTCATCTATCCTTTACTTTAAAATCCCTTCACTTGACTGTACTGCTTCTTAGAGCTCCGATCCCTCCTCTCACTGGTGAAATTCTCAGACTTTAGTTACATGTAGCCCATTTCCCCACCACTTGCTTTCTGTTACTACTGTATTGAGACAGCCAAGACCACAGATGAAGTAATTACTAGTGCTATTGGTCCCCCATTGGCCTGCATTGACCCTAGAGTTTTCATGTTGAAATCCTTGATCTCCTCTTTCTTCACATCTGAGACACTGAATTCTGCTGTGTTTCCCCCTTTTCGGAGTATATTTCTCCATCTTTTTTGCTGACCCTCAGACCTGACTCTGAAGCACCCCCAAATGTGACCCTCCGAATGTGGTCTTTAGTTACCTGACTTCCTATACAATGTCTCTTAGAAATTTCACTTATTGCTGTAAATTTATTTCTATATAAAAGCTTTTCAGACCCACTTATTTGTATTCAAATGTTTTCCTGAGTTCCAGCTCTAGGAAAGTTCGCTTTTTTGCTGGAAAACCTACACTGGGAAATGTTTCTCGTATGTCAAATTTAAAATTTCCAAAGCCAGAACATCAAAAATTCTTATAGGGTTGAAAGGACTTGTCTACTTGTCTCCTTCTGACTTTCCCCCCCATCCAATATAAACAATACAAACCACCTCTTTTTTTAGCTGCCCCATATATTTAAGGTTCCACTTTTCTCCTAAAAGTCCAGGCCAAACATCTCAGATGCATCTTTGGCAACTCCAGCACCTTCAGCTTCTGCATCTAGTTGATTGCCAAATTATGCTAATTTTGGACCCATGGTCCCTGGTATACACTCATTCCTTGACACCCTGCTGTTGTCATCCTAATTTAGGCCCTTATCATATCTTGCCTGTATTCAAGACATTTTATGAATTACTTAGAGACTGTTGTTTCTGTCTCTCATATACCTTTAGTGGCTCACTGTTGCCTGCCAAATTCAAAGTCCTTATCATGGTATTTAAGACCTTCTAAAATCAGATTCAGGCTTTTAACTTTAGTTTTCTCTTCCATTATTTGCCTATGCTTTCTTACTTGGATTGCTCACAATCTGCCACTCTACCTTTTGCCAGTCCTTAACGGCCCGACAAGTGTTCCTCGTCATCCATGAAACTCTCTCTGATGTCCCAAGCCTCCCGCCTCTGAACCTTTGGACTCTTTACACAAGACTGTGTAGGCACATAGCAGATTCTTTCTTATATTATAATTGTGAAAGCAGAGGTGCTGCCTCTTCCTCCCACCCCCCAGTGCCGAGCGTAAGATGGACATAAACCTTCAATAAATAGCAGACAATTGAGTCTGCTATCACATTAATATATGCATTGATGCATAAATTAACCACTGGTTGGTTTCCCCTTTTTCTTCCTTTGTAATAGAAACTGGGTTTAAACCAAAGCTATTTTACAGGCAATGTTTTTCAAATTCAGAGACATAGTAAGACTACAGTAAGAAAACTATTTCCAGAATGTTTTTAAATGATTTTTTTTTTTTACAGTTTATGTATTTCTACTGGAAGAATAGTGTTTATTGTTTCTCATTGTCTAAGATGCACATTTATCAGATATTGCATGTTTAGACAGCTTATGGTGAGTAATCATTTGTAGTTTGGGTTAAAACAACAGATTCATTTGAATTTGTGATAATTTGTAAACTCTTTCATTCAGTAGATGGGGAATTGAAGGTGAAAGAGCTGATCTTAAAATCAAGCTTAGGGCTCTTAACCTTTTCTTTCTGAGTGCCCTCAGGGGAGGCAGCACGCCCCCAGCAGGACAGGGGTCTTTACAGCTGAGGAAGCCGACCACCCATTGAGATTTACCTTCTGGTTTCTAGCATGGGCAATAATAGAGCCCACGTGTATGTAGGCAGCTGTTAGAAGTACCATGACTGGAAGTCAGATCTTGTCCCAATCCAGTGTTCCATCACTTAAGCCTTGTGGAGATTGCTCTGCCAAAAATGGAGAAACTGTTACCAGCAATTAAGTGATGTGTAGAAAAACTGTCATGCCACCCATAATGGTGGGCGGAACTGAGTGTACGCTATCTGAGGTTTAAAATAACATGTTTAAAACCACAGTCTTCAGATACATGAACAAAATTAAACATGGTTCTTTTAGGAATGTACAGATCAATTGGAGGAAAATAAGGCTGCCTCTTCCAAATATTTAATTCAATTTCAACATCATTGCTTTTAAAGGTCAGGCAGTTGTCTAATATTTTTTTTCCTTCTTGCCTCACTCTTTATCTCTGCAAGATTAAAAATTGCTGCCAGGGTTTATAAATAGGAGTTTGAGAGATTATGTTGTAATTCTCAGACAAGATTTTCTAGATTTGTGAGACATAGATCAGTGTCCGGACTGATTCTGTTCGATCATGACCTAGACTCCAACATAGGACTCCCACAGTATCACTTCTTGCTTGTTAGCAAACTAATTGCCTTAAAAAAAAAAAAAAAAGTGGAGAGACAGAGAAGCTGCCAACTGTCAGGAATACCTCTTAGAGCAATTTTATATTTTCCCCCCAAACCTGCAACCAAGTACCACCCATAACGAAAGGATTATTTCTGAGAAGTTGTGAATGTTGCTAGGGGATTTTGCGTGCAAACCTCTCCAAGTCAGCTTTAAAACCAGTCATGCCCAGAAACAGAAAGACAAATGTTTCCTTCTTTATTGAGCCCTAATTTTTAGTACTTACTCTTCAGTGTTTTCCTCACAGGTACATCATGTTTGGATTTAATTCTACACTTTTATTCTTACCTGTGCTATGTTGAAGTGAAAATTTGAAAAACATGAAAAAAAAGTGATTCAGAAGAAAATAGGCACTTTTATATTTAGCAAATGCAATTAGGATTGGGGTATGTTTAACACAGTAAATTTGGACCAAGGAAAATGATCTTCATGCCAATCTTTATAAAAATCAGATTTCTTTTCTTTCAGACACCTCAGCTATTCCAATCTGTTTCATATGTGTATTAAGATTGTATTCAAGGACATGCAATCAGAAAGCCTTCTGCTTTCTGCAGTGAGGGAAAGGTGATGGTCCAACATTGAGATTCCCAGTAATCTAAATATTTAGAATGTAAGTAGTTTGTAATTATTTAGAATGGACGACTGGCGTGGGTACTTGAGTCAGTTCATTTTTTCATGGCACAAAACTGGCACATAAAAGCTTTTATAGCTGACAGACACAGTCCATGAGAAAGCAGCATATTGATGGTATGAAACACTACAGCAGTTATGTAGTGATAATAGACGTTATATAGCTGGCCCTAAATCATCACTAACTTGTATATTTAGTTAATAACTTCTGAATGCCTTATGAAAAAATTATATATGAGTTTTCAGGTAATAGTGCCCTCTTGTCTTTTCACATTATTAATATGTGCAGCTGTAACTTTTAAAATAGAATAATTGCTAGGGAGGAAAAATTTGAAGTAACATTGTTTTGCATAGAATAGTTAAACATATATTTTGAAAACATTTCATGAATTATGTTCCATGCTTGATCAGTTAGGAAATAAGAATACTGATTTAAATTCATATCTTCCAATTACTGGAAAAACTGAAAAATGTAATTCTTATAATAATTATCCTTTTGAAAAACACAAATTGTGGAGATGAATATCAATCAAAAGTAATATACTAGTTTAATCTAAGGGGAGTGGGGAGTGTGGGAGGAAAACAAGAATGCGGTTTGTCTATATTCCAAGAGAAAAGAATTAAGTCAAAATGAGATCTGATCCTTTCCAAGCTGTTCTGTGTGCATCATACTTGAGTGTAATTTCACATGCATCTTGATGTTCCAAGTATCATTAAACATCTAGTAATCAGAACAAATGTTCTGCCAGATTCCATTTATTTTCTTAACTGTTTAAGGCATTGAGCACCCCAGCTTTATAAATATATTATTAAAATTCTTATTAAAAGAATAAACCTAGTTGGGGGATTTACGTTTTTCTTAATCTGTGTTTACATGAAGAAGAGATCTGTTTTTAAATACTACATCAAATCTTTGTGAGCAAATATATCAGTGTGCTACTTTGCCAAAACTGTTTCTAAAAAAGATGGGTATCGATGACCCATGGTCAGGAAGTTTAGAATTCTCTTGATATTCAAAACGACCATTATTCTGGGTCACTCTGTTTTCAAGAATATGAGCATAGGCGCAATAGGTGGACTTTATCACTTGTATGCTGTCAGACCACATGCATCCTCAATTGCACATATTCCAAATGAAGCAAACACAGCTCTAGAAATATTTCTGCCTCTTCTTAGATAGCTCTATAACTGGAGATGTTTGATAAGCTTTATTGCTTATGTACAGAAACTCAAAAAGAGCGTAGCCATTATGAAGAATAAATCTGTCACCCACATTATCATGAGTGCAGTTTGAAGGTTCTTTTTGTTGATCCAAGCATTTATATGACCCCTATTCTAATCATTTTGGTGCCTGTCCCAGCGAAGGAAGATTGGAAAATAACTCATAACATTTGGATGCACATGAAATAAAACATCTTCGTGGGTTCCTCAATTATTTTGAAATAGAAATACATTTGGAACTATAAAAATTCTTAGCAGTGAAAGTATGTGTATTCACAATGATGGCATTATGAATGTCTTTGGTGTAGAATGTTTATTTTGATTAATTTGGGATCAGTCCATTTGTCAACTCTCATTTAAGCCCTGTGCGTATTGTAAAGAAATTCAGTCTGGAGGTCCACCGACTGAAACAACTTACCAGGTCTGAATGGAGGTAGACCTGCATCTTTGGTCTTATGAGTGCTAGATTGTCATGTTGGAAAGACCGTGGTTTCCATCAGCTATGCACTTATCAGCTGGGACCTTACTGAGGGATAATAGCAGGAATCATATAGAACAGAGCATATTTATCATATGTGTAAGAGGCCTTGCATGACTACTACTCAGTAATTTTTTCCCGTCTCTTCCTTTTGCTAACTGAATGCAACAGTCATAGGCATAGTAGCTTTAGCAACTTCTAATAGTTAACTAGGAACATTGGAAAATTTATTTATTCAACAACTGTCTGAATGCCTGCAATAGGCCAGGCACTACTCATGGTTCTAGGAATGCATCAGTAAACGAGGAAGACAAAAATGCGAGTCCTCATAAAGTTTTGATGTATATGGAATAGGGAAGGAGGAAGGGAAGGTAGCACAGTAGGCAGAACAGTCGTGAAGGTAAAGAGAGGACCAGGGTTTTGTACTTTCAGAGGAAACAAGAGAGGCCATTTTTAAGTTCAGTTACAGAGCCTCAAAAGAGAATGAGGAAAAAGCCACCTAGTTGGATAACTCAGGAAGCCATTAGTGATTTTCATGAGCATTTTTGGTAGAATGGTGGTGCTGTAAACCAGTTTTTTGAGAAATCAAAGCAAAGAGTATGGTAAAGATGCAAAGAGAGTAGGTAACTGAAAAATGTTTTAATGTTTGTAAATGAACATAATGGGAGAATTTATCCTCATGAGAGTGGCAGAATTAGGCGTGTTCTGGTTTTTGTAAGGAGTGGGCAGATGTGAGAAGAAAGGACGTGAGCACTTTTCAAGGTGGGGTAAAGAGGCAAGAGAGGTACCTATCAATGAACATGCAGAAGTAGCTTGAGAAAAATCTCGACATAGACATCAATGTGTCTTGTACGTAAATGACAGCATAATTTTTCGTTGTATGGTACAATGCTAATTTTAATTCTCGGGGTAGATCCTACTTAATGCAATTTATTTAGAAGAAAAATTGACTTTTATTTAACCATATTGTGTTTACCCTTTTCTCTTCGGCCATCATCTAAACATACATATAAACCTACACATAGGAGACAAATGGGTTGAGCTAGTAACTTCCTAATGACAAAGTACTATAAACCCAACTAGTTGCTGTTAGTTGTAGCCAATGTTATACAAGATCTGCAGTGTTTTTCAGTCAGAGTATTTCTTAATTTGTTCTGACTATGTTATTCTGAGTTTCTTTCACTTCTCATAAAATATGTATTAGGAAGCAAGACAGGTAATGTCATTCTCATTAGACAAAATAGAGAGAATTTGCAGCTTACAATACTGATGGGATAATAGACCTCATTCGTCTCGGAAACCCTTTAAGTATAGGAGGAAACTGTTCTAATTGCACTGTGGAACAGACTGTTTTGATAGGTGGTATCTCTCTAAGGAAAAGAAAATTATAAATCTATGGAAAATTCAAGGCACATGTTAACCTAATACTCTGATCCTTGCTTTGGAAGCTGGCTTAAGAAAAACACTAATGGAAAACTCTTCAAGTTGGCCTAGGAATAGATGATGTTAGGTCTTTTTTTTCTTTACAGAGCAGGACCTTGTATCTTTGAAAGCACTTCTTGATCAATTACTATGAGAACATCAGACTCATCACAAACGTGATGGGAAATAGACCACAAGGAAGAAGAAGGAATGAGGTATCACAGTGTTAAAGGCAACGCAACACTGTGAACTCTTAGTCACTTACTCCCTGGCCACGTTCTCACATAGCTGCAGTGTTAAAATGGCACCGAATGTGGCAGTGCCATCTTAGGTGATTATCACCGCCACTGAACCTTGACCTAGAGAGAGAAAGCTCTGGAAATTGGGCCACAGGAGTGAAAAGGTTATAGCATCGTTGAGAACGGATAAATTTTTATCATAGAGAATTTGGGCATTTGTGTCTCTTTAATTCATAGGTACTTCTTTAGACACTTTTTGGATTAAATGGTTAATATCCTTTTAAAAATAACATTAAAACTATGTGTTTACAGAACTATTGAAACACTGCCATGGATCCCTAAAAACCTGGTTTGTGAGCCTCCTGATCTTTTTCTGACCTTTTTGTTGAGTGGATGAAGAAAATAGCCAGAGGTAGAGATAAGAAGCAAATTTAAGGTCATACAGCAGTCTATACTAAACTCAGTCCAGGCACTCCGACCACTAGTTTAGTGTTTTTTCCATTACCTGACCCAGCCTCTCCAATTATAGTAGAAAATATTTCTCCTTGGGTCTTTTACTTAGGGAATGAGGACTATACTTAATTTTGTGAGCCCTTTTCTGGCATTTCAACTTATGTCTTGTATAATGAGTATGCCTTTTGGCTGTGGTGAGCAATTTTTGGATATTTAAGACATTTCCCTTCCTAGCTTCCTCTAGAGGAGGCATCCTAGGCCATAGCCCAGATCTTAATGAAAAACACATAAACCCTTTTGTTTGTTTTCCCTGTCGATTAGCCTATAATTTAAAACCCATTCAATAGAAGATTTATCAAGTGACTAATCCCCGGGAAGACTTGAAGTGGCAGGAAGAAGGTGGTTGTGGCCTAGGCACACATCATTGGTCATTTGTTCAAATATTAAGATCAGAAGCCAAATACCTCCTTGCTTACTCATAAGAATATATTCAGGGAGGTTAGTTATGAGTGTTTGGACCTGAGTGACTCATTACTGGATAATAAAAGCAACACACACAGCTGGGATGTCTTTGCTGGACAAATCGACCTTTATGGTCCTTGATTTTCTTCATTGTCAGTGGAAAAGTTATGTTTGAACAACAACAACAACAACAACAACAACAACAACAATAATGTAAAACTACACAACTCAGCTGTCTTGAAAATTAGAAATAATGCAAAAATATCTCTTCTCAGATAGAATGTGAACTTCTTAAAGTATGGATGGTTTCTTTTTTTTAAATGTATTAGGGTAACATTAGTTAATAACATTATATAAATTTCAGGTATACAACTTTATAATAAGTCATCTGTACACTCCATCGTGTGCTCACTACCCAAAATCTATTCTCTCGTCACCATGTATTTGACCCCTTTACCCTCTTCATCCTCCCTCCAGCCCCGTTCCCCTCTGGTAACCACCATTCTGTTGTCTGTGTCTATTAGTTTGGTTTTTTGTTTGTTTGTATGTTTCTTTTGTTTGTTCATTTGTTGCTCTTTTGTTTATATCCCACGTATGAGTGAAATCATATAGTTCTCTAATTTACTTTTCATGTGAGCTGGGGCATTATAGAAGCTCATTAAATCTCATTTGAATATTAGATGAAGACCTGTTGACAGTCTATCATGTTCGTATATCACCACTGTGAGGAGTAAACCCATAAGTCGGAAATTTATCACAATCACTCTCCTGAGCCTCCTCTTGCTACCAGAGTGCTGTAACGCTGGTAAAGATGTGGGGACTTTTTCTAATCAGTAATCCTAGAGTCTTATACAGAAGTTTTCATCTTTACTTTTAATACCAGAAAGAACTCAACAAGTAGTCCCTCCTTACTTGCTCCCATTGGACAATACTATTTAAGCAACCTAATGCCATTTTTCATTTCCTACCCTTTTTCAATTAAAAAAATAAAAATAAAGTTGGGAGTATGTGAGACAATCAATTGAGAGATCTATTTCATAGTTTCCAAAATGATACTCTTAGACATTTGGCCATAATGTGGTGTCCCTTCATCGACAGTGCACAAGTCGAGAAAGAAATATTAAAGCAATTGCCGTAATTACTTGAAGAACTTCAGTTTGTTACAGTATTAAGGACCAAGGTTACCACCTGATGCTTTTAAGCTCACATGAATTCTGGAACAGGTCATACATACCTCATGGGACAAGCTATAGCTTCAGTAGTGATCATAATAATGTAACATAAAATTCCAAGTCCTTTCTCTTAATAGAAAGGGAATTAGTATGTTGGCTCATTGCCTAGAAATGTGCAGTTTTGGATTTGCTCATTAGGTTTAGAATTACTTTCTGGAAAATGAAGTCAAAATCATTTCCATGAATACCCCCAGGTATATCCATTCTGTGGCTTACATAATATTTAGTGATATTAATAACTTAGAAATAAAATGTTACCAGACTCTCTCATGAATAATGATTTTTGTCTTTTATTTCACAAAAGCTTTTTGGTCACGGTCATGTTTTGTTTTGTTTTGTTTTGCTTCCCCAGGTAGGAACCTCAGTCCAGATATCAAAGATTTTGTTTTGTTTTGTTTGACTTCCCTACTACTTCCTTGGATGACTGGCCATAATTATATTTGCTTATTTTTGAAGTATATTTCTTAATATTTGTAATAATTATAACATTTCAAAACTAATTCACGACTCTATCAGAACTGTATACTGAACTACTGGTGTGTTTTCAAAGCACCTTAATGAATCTCTTTGGTCTTGTGTGTACTTCTGCGTTCATAACAAGAATTGTGACTCTCTCTTTATTTGGCTGACATAATACTGTGCTTATGTCCTTATGAAACTTTCTTGAGCAGAGCTGTATTCTAGGAAGTTTTGAGAGAAAGAGATATGATGAAGTCTTGGATGTGGAAATTATTAGCATGTTAAGCCTAGGGGAAACCTTAGTGATTAAGTATTTTAAACCTCTCATTTTAGATATTAATAAAATGAGAATTATAGGAAGTAAAAAAATTGGCTAAGTGCAAGTAGCTAATGACAGATAACCAGGAGCAGAATGCACATTTTCTTTTTAAATTAAAATTATTGAGATGACATTGGTTAATAAAATTATATAGGTTTCAAGCGTACAATTCTATAACACATCATATGTATATTGCAATGTGTGTTCACCACTCAAAGTCAAATCTCCTTCTGTCACCATGCATTTGACCCCCTTGACTCTTTTCTACCTCTCCTCCCCCTCCCCTTTTCTTCTGGTAACCGCTAAACTGCTGTCTGTGTCTATGAGTTTTTGTTTGTCTTTTTTATTTTGTTGCTTTCAGTTTTATATCCCACATACAAGTGAAATCATATGGTTCTCAACTTTTCAGTCTGGCTGATTTCGCTTAGTGTGTTATTCTCAAGATCCATCCATGTTGTTGCAAATGGCAGTATTTTATTTTTTCTCATGGCTGAGCAATATTCCATTGTTTATATATACCACATCTTATTTATCCAGTAATCTACCAAAGGACACTTTGGTTGTTTCCAGTCTTGGCCACCGTGATTAATTTTGCAGTGAACATCAATGTGCACAGATCTTTACAGAGAATCCAAATCTTTTTGACCCCTGGCCAGTGTTTGCCCCCCGCCCTCACTTGCCTGGGAACCAAAAAACGTCAGATCTAATATTAACTCAGTGACTCCAGTTCTTTTCCAGAAGGATGGAGGGAAAATATTTTAAAGAAAGCATCTTTAATTAGAAAATATCTCTATTTTTATGTTGGCATTCTGACTTCCTACACGGTATGGAATGGGAAGGATTTTTAATTACTGAGGATCTGTGATAAGGTGCAAAGAGCACTAGACTAAGGTGAAAGATCAGAATTTGACCCTATCTCGTTGGTAATTTACTTAATTTTTCTGTGCCTCCCTTCACCTGGGAAACAGTTACAGTACCAGCATTCTTACAGATTATTGCCATATTGTAAGCATTAGTATAATACAAATGCATTGCAAGTCGTAAGTAGTATGCAAGTCGTAAGTAGTATATAATGTTGTTAGTCAGTAATTATGAACTATTATTTTAGCCACTATCAATTGGTATCAGTTCAAAATGGTAAAGTGGAAAGAGCATGAATTTTCATATCAATCAGGTTCAAATTCCTTTGTCACTGTATAACTTATGGTTTTATACAAGTTAACGCATCCTCCAGAATGTCTGCCCTACAGAGTTACAAGGATTCAATTAAGGCACCCTGCACACTCACTCCCTGTTGGTTTCATTTCTCATGCTACCTTGACTGAATGTCAGCATGACAGATGAGTATCGGAGATAGCACCATTTTTACATGTGTGTACTCTCTAGCATTTCATGTATTGGGTTTTACTCCCAAGTCAACTTAAGTACTATTTTATATTTTGATTGCTCTTTACTCCTTCTTTTCCTGCCATGTTTCTCTTTGTTTTTTATCCTTCCTAGCAAGTTCCAATTACAGTGATGTATCAGATGTGCTTCATGTTACCAAGTGTCCCTGAGATGGCCTCTTAGTTGTAATATAGTGTGATTTATTTTTGATAAGAACAACAACAACGAAAAATGTATTGATTATAGTTAATTAAAACCAGCTCATGTTAACTTATGGGATTTTCATCAAACCCATTGCCACTCTTTTCATTAGTAGAGGCTTTCATTTTTACAGTAGCAAGTACAAGTTAAATAAGGAGTTATTAAAGTTTGTGCAACCTTCATAAACAAAACAGAAAAGCTAGGATGCCTGCATCCAAAGCCATAGAGCCACCATCTTCTTGCCTACCTAAGAACTCTGTAAGAACCAAATCCCTTCCTTTCAACGTGTTTTAAGCTCTTGAGCCCCATTCTCCTCTCCTTCTCCCCGCTCACTTTTCTGAAGTAGTCACGCTTCACTGTCCCTGGGGGTTATCTTGCTTTCCCCAGCCTAAGTGTAGGGTTTGGAAGAGTCCCTGGAAAAGGTTGATTTACTCAAGTTGTAGAGCAGATAACCTGAATTTTTACTGGCCCCGGCCGCATCCCTGGGAGTGAATGTTCATAACAACAAAATGTTAATGGATGATTTTTCCACAGTGCTTGGCACCATCATGATGTCTTTCACCAGGAGGCACTTTTCTGCCTTCTTTTTGACAGACATGTTTGTGGGGACCAGACAAGCAAAAGTCTCCTTCTGTTGCTTAAGTTTCAGTACAGTGTGTTCCTTTGATGATATCTCTGAGCAGTGGTAATGTGGAGGATATTAAAAAATAATGAGGATTTGGTTGGGGAAGGGAGAACCAGCCCCTGAGGAGGCTGGGGGAATTGCCTAGAGCCCAGTTCCTAATCAGATTAGAATCATAAACGTAGTTCAGTTTTCCTGGATAGATTTTTATACATATGGGAACAGCTTTTAAGCTTACTGTAGAAAGAACACTTATCTACATTAAATATTTTTAATTGTTAAAATTAAATATGATCAACATCAACTTTTAGAAATACCTGTACTAAAAAAAAAGCCTGGATGTTTTATCTGAATTTTCTTGGCAATAACAACTATGAAATCTCATCATTTTTACTTTGCATAGGACTATTCAAGAGAAAGGAGACCAATGTCTCTCTCTTTTTAAAATTTTTTGGAGCTTCAGATCTAGTTTGGTGGGTAATACAGAGGCACGAGGAAGTTTTAATATTGAAAGCTAAAGAAATAATCCAATCAGCATTTATGGATCACTAGCTAGCCAAGCAGTGTGCAATGTTCTGGAAGTTCAAACACGAATAAGGCATGGTCCCTAACTGCCTGGAGCTTTTAGATTTGCAAAGAAGATAAACATAAAAGACTATAATGTAATGCAAACCTAGAAAGTTCTTTGGCAACAGTCAAAGGAAAACTTTTGTCAAGAAGAATTAAGAAAAGTCTAAGCCAGACGGTTTGGTTGAACTTGACTGAATTTTCTTTTGCGGCTTTCACTAAGTGAAAATGGAGAGAAAGGGTGTTTTAAGTAGGAGAAACAGCATGCTCAAAAGCATAAAGATGTGGGAGTTGATCATATGTTTGTGTCTGTAGTAGTACAACATAGGGAAAGTGTAGAGAAGTATCTGGAAAAGTAAGCAGAGGCCAGGTTTTGAAGAGCCACAAGTATCATGGAAAGAATTTAGGTTTATCTGCTATGTAACATAACTATTATCAATATGGGTAATGGAGGGGTACTCCCATTATGGGGACATGTGAGAATGAGGAAGAGACTTTTTAAAATAACACATTGCTTTGGAGACCCAAGTAGAAGTCATTGACAAAAATAATCCACCGCTATTATAGTGTCATACTCTCTCAGGTGTGTTTAGAGCAGGCTAAAGATTAAGAACAGTTGCTGTAGGTTTCAATGCCGGCTGCGCATTGGAATTTCTTGGGGGAGCTTTATGGATACCAGTTCAAGGGGCACCGTCTCAGACCAATCGAATGGTGGTATGTGGGGATAGTCTTGCTCATTAGCTCTCTAGGTGTTTTTAATGAGAGCCACTGCATTAGACAGATAAAAATACTGCCAATGAAGGAAACAAAGGATTGTAATAGAATGGTTTAATTGAGATTGCTCTCTTAAAGATTTCAAATTTGAATTTTGCTTAGAAGGAGATGGATATAGATTAGTAGACAAAGTTGGGAAGAGGATGTGATTAAAAATGAAAGAGACAGAAGCAATCAAACTATGAGTAAAGGATAAAACTTGGATGAAGTCTATCAGATGAAACTTGGGGAAGACTAGAAAGTTGTCAAACCTCAGCACCTTCTCCTTTCAAATGCTATATTGGGGTGAAAGCAGAAAAACAGACTTAGCAGAGAGGGTTGGGGAGAGGGAAACCCATAATGCTTCCGATGTCCTAAAGAACATTTATCTAAAAATGAATAGAAAGTTTATAATTGTTTTGTCTCCTGTGTATAAGCACCATATTCAGTGAGAAAGTAAAGGACACTGAAAAGAGAGCCAGCAGGGTTTAAAAGTATTATGTTCCCTTGGCCCAGCCTTAGCTGCAGTTTTGGCTATAAGGACCTGGACTTGACATTTCATAAAGATTCCCAGGATCCTAGGCAAACATTAACCAGCAGTACATGATTATCTAACAGAAAGTTCTACTCTCTGTGTTTTAGTCACCAAATCATTAACAGTCCTTCTAGCTGTGGCTCTGGACGTAGGAGGGGTAAGAGCACATGGTCTCCATGTGCAAAGTAGAAGTGGCACTTAACAGGAAGTAGAGTGAAAAATGGGGTTAAAAACCAGCTCTCCCAAAGGCTCAATTCAGGGTGTGCATGGACTTGAGATTCTTCGTTTGTAATAGAGCCAGGCACAATTTGCTATAATTGATAGGATATGGACAGATACAGAATGAATGAGGTGCTTATTACTTTAATCACTTTGAATTACTATGTCATGCTGAGCTTCTGAACACAACCAAGACAAAATCAGAATGATCAAAGGGATTGTGAGACAGGGAAGGGCAAAGGTAAGTTGCTTCTTTATGTGGACCATTTAAATTTTAATGGTCAGAAGGGGTTCTTACTATAATCTCAGCATATTTATATAGAGTACATGGAAATTTAGTATTTCCTTCTTATTTGGTAATTCTTCCTATTAGTGAATACAATTTGTGAAGAAGCCATTCATGGAACCCGGTAATCTGTTCTCATATCTTGGATGTTTGCAGCAGAGGAGGGGTGTTGAGGGAGGACACTGTTTGCAAAGGCCGCCATCAAGGAGCATAGTTTGGAGAGAGGCAAGACGTTATGTAATACTAGTTTACAAAACATATCTGGGGAAGGGGCAGGAGCCAAAAGTGGAGAAAGTTGTCAGAGAACAGATCAGAAGAGCTTTTAGTGCAGGGGTCCCCAACCACCACCACCCCAAACCCCCCACTGCCTTGGAAGAGCGAGCAAACCTTTGTCTATATTTGCAGCTGCCCCTAGTGCTAGCATCACCACCTCAGCTCCACTTCAAATCATCAGGCATTAGATTCTCATAGGAGCACTGGTCCCTAGTGCCAAAAAGGCTGGGGACCACTGCTCTATATGTTATTTTACATATATTAACTCATCTGCTTCTCATCACTGCCTTGTGAGGTGGATTCTGTTATCATCCCCATTTTACTTGCAAGAAAACTGAGGTACAGGGAAAGGTTAAATAACCTGCCTGATTTGTGCTCTGTCCACTACACTAAGCAAATGCATAACAGAGCCACCAAAATACTATATAGGTGTATGGCTCAGCTTCAGCAGATCCAGAAGATGCTTGGTTGGCAGGTGGAAAGTAGGAGAGGTGGGGACCAGGGCCTTTGCTTTAGCTATAGGCCAGTTGTGCGAGAAAGGGAAAGTGTCTCTGTGAAGCATGTCTTGGCAACTTTTTCATATTATTAAGGAGTTGAAAACTGAGCACAATTGTTGGGTCATCAATATTAGTTGGCTTTTAACCTTCTTGGAGGAAGGTTACATGGAAACAACAATCAAGTGTTAATTTGCTGTGGCAGAACTGAACTAGTCACTAAAATGAAATTGAAGTATTAGCAAGTAAGTCAGGGTGGGACTCTGGGCTGGGATGGGGGTGGAGGTGAGCAGGGGAGGGAGAGGGAGGTAGAGATGGAGATAGGGGTAGGATGTTGAAACAAAGATTATCTTGATCACATAGTTGAAAGAAGCTTGAAATTACTTTTAGGCATTTGGTAGTAGAACTTATGAAAGATTGGGTAAACGTTTGTATTTGTAGTACATTGTTTATTTCGACCGCTTAAAATTTTCCTAATTCTGCACGCATCACTCCACAAAGGTGGAATTATTTGGAAATTTTGAATAATAATTAGAAATTTGTTAGTCTCTTACTGTAATATTATCATGAGCAACAGTAACTAACAGTAACATTTATTCAGAGCGTACTGTGTTCCCCCATTATACCTACTGCTTTATAGGAAATATCTCATTTTATCTTTATAAAAGCCCTCGAGATGGTTCATTACTATCTTCACTTTACATTTGAAGAAACTCAGGCTCGAAACACAAAGTTCCCTGTCCAAATTCATAGAGCTAGCAACTGACTAAGCCAGGATGTAAACCAGGTAGTATGAATCCAGAACTCAGGCGCTGAACCCTCTGTGCTGTCCAAGAAATTGATGGTGCCCTGAACCCCCCATTTTTTCCCCCGAGTTGGATCGGGGCTGTCTTGTCCACATACTAGAACATCAGCTTTAGAAAAATCTTTTGTCTAGTTATTTGGGGGTTGGTTTGTGACAGAAAAGGTGAACCTAGTAAAAATATAGTTAAAAGTATCTTAATAAAAGTAGAGAATCTTCCTGTCTTCTTTACCTTCCCCGACTAGACCATTACAATTATTTCCTTACCTTTTCAATGCAAAACGGATCTGCACTTGTGTAAACTTTGGTGTTCTAGATATTTATAGGCTGAAATTATAGTGAAGAAATTTTCGTTAGCCATAAAGAAGGCTCTTGGGACAGTGACTGAATATAACTATTACAGTGGTTTTTATCCATCCATCTCTTCAGTACTATGTACCTACTGTGCTGGCTGCTGGGATACAAAAATTAAGAGATACTCTCCCTGATTTCATCACGTAGAGTTTGTAATCTGATGGGGAAAGCAGAAATTAAATAAGTTCACTGGAAATATTTAATTACTGTTCATTGGATTTTGGAAACTCTAATAAAATTGTAAATTCGATTAGACTAACTGACTTTGAATGCTGGGAAATGGACTACCTTCTGACTGGAAGTATGCCAGCTCTGCTAATAAGTGTAAAACGATAGACTCAAGGCACTGAAATAACTGAAAAGCTAAGTATTAAAAAGGCTGGTATCACAAAATATAGTTTAAAATGCTGGGTATATAGGAGAGAAAATTTGCAAATCTTAATATTCTCATTTTCTGTGTATTCATATTGATTATTTATTACTATATTATGAATGATTATGAAACAGACACAAACACTTTTCATGGGCAGCTTTGATTTGGAAACATGTATCATAGCTCCCACTTGCACTTTTTGTTTCTGCTGATTTGGTCCGGAAACCCCACAGAGGAGACATTCTAAGGAAGACTGTGAGAACAGCAGCTCCAAGCCAGGAGGCTCTCCAAATCTAATTTTTTGTTAAAATTTTGTTTTTCCAAACCAAATCCAAAAGTAATAAAAGATATATTCAAGCATGTTCAAATCTTTATTAAAAGTTTTGTCTTGCATTTAGTATTAAAACCGGGTGAAAGTTCTTAGATGACAGTTTTACTTTAAGCCTTAATCCATGATAATTATTCCCCATGAGCTCATATTGGATGAAATTCTGCTTCTACTCCAACTGTTTAAGTCCTTGGAAAATTCATAAAGTGAAATTTACACCCTATTGGATTCTCAAAAGAATGTCTCTGTATTTCCCTGTGTTTATGTGGGCTGTGCTGTGGTGGCATGGCGATGGTATTGAATTTTTTATTTCTGATATTTGTTTTCATAAACTCTTTACTTTCTTTCCCACTGATATCCTTGCAGGCTCAGTTTGAACTTCAGGCCTTTCATATCCGGGGTGAGCATGCAGTGATAACAGCCAGACTAGAAGAAACCATTGAAAATCTCAAGCACGAGATAGAGCACCGATGGCGAGGGGGATGTGAAGAGATGAGAGATGTGTGTATCTCCACTGATGATGACTGCCCTCCAAAGACCTTCAGAAATGTGTGCATCCAGACGGACAGGGAGACTTTCCTCAAACCCTGCGAAAGTGAAGGCAAGACAACCAGAAGTAACCAAATAATACCCAAAAAGCTGAATATCTCCTCTTTAAGCCAACTCTCTCCCCCAAATGACAACAAAGATATCCATGCACCACTTCAGTCTGTGGAAGGCATCTCATCAAGTCAGCAGAAGGCATTGCCTCCCCCTCCTGCACCACCCCTACCAGCAGCCATCCCTCCTCCTCCCCTGCCCCTGGACTTGCACCTTTGCCGCAGTACCTCCACCACCACCACCTGTAATTGGGCCTCCACCACCTCCACTTCCTCCTCTGCCTCCAATTTGGGACCTCCCCCACCTCCTCCCCCCCACCACACCACTGCCTAACTTACCTGCTCTGCCCAACAGTGGGGGGCCCCCTCCTGCTCCAACACCTCCAGGACTTGTGCCCCCACCTCCTCCTGGACTCTTCTTTGGAGTTGGCCCTTCTAGCCAATGTCCTCGGAAGCCAGCCATTGAGCCCAGTTGTCCCATGAAGCCTCTGTACTGGACTAGAATACAAATAAGTGATAAGAGGTAAGCTCAACTTCCCTGGCCCGTTCTCAGCTTGTAGATTCCCAGAACTTTGCCTAAGTGACACTTTATTCTTATCAGTTTAATATCTGCCTAGTGTAGCACTCATTCTCAAATGCGGTACAGCTGGGAGAAATGATGTGTTCAGTGTCAGATCCTTCTCTAAGATAACTGTTCCATTTTATAGACCAGAAAAGAGCTCAGATCTAAGTTAGTGCCTTCTCCCACATCCCTACAACTAGCAAGTAGTCATAAAGACATTCAGCCTGAATCTATACTGTAGATTCACTGAAGATTTTTAGAATATCCGTCTTATCTTTAGATGGTATCATCAATCTTATGATCTGGTTTCTAACAGGTATGTGTAATCTTTGTTTGTTTGTTTCTTTCTTTCTTTCTCTTTCCTTCTTTCCTTCTTTCCTTCTTTCTTTTTCTTTCTCTTTCTTTCTTTCTTTTCTTTCTTTCTTTCCTTTTCTTTTCTTTTCTTCCTTCCTTCCTTCCTTCCTTCCTTCCTTCCTTCCTTCCTTCCTTCCTTTCTTTCTTTTTCTTTCTCTCTCTCTCTCTCTTTCTTTTCTTTCT